>NC_080716.1:6684639-6924639 GCF_019097595.1 Hemibagrus wyckioides
ATCAAAGGTTGGTGGTATTCTGTAATTGCTAACCATCCTCTGCTACCTATGTTAATCGACAAATGGAAATACTAATGGACAAATGGAACTACTTAAGAACACATTTATTATTGCACGCCATCTCACATCAAAACCATACATACATACTTCCATACCCGCCAAAAACATTCCCACACCACAATAAAAATCACTCCACAATAAGAGCTCTCACTTCCTCCCCATACAATATAGTATACATATTCTTCTACATGCAGTTATGTACTTAACTGAACATATAGAACTTAACAAATGTGCTTAATCTTCTCCTCTTTTTCAGGGGTATAACATGAACCAAACATATTTATTTAATAAAACCCCGGAAGTAAGCGTGACCTGGAAGTGTTAATGTTCTGGTGAGGATTCCCTCTGTCAGCATGGAGGGGGAAGTTCAGAGGAGGCAAAATATCACTGACCAGTGTACATACTGTATGTTGTACAGTACATTGTGCAAAAATAAGATGATTGTAAACAAAAATGATTCTTGTAAACATACACTATATTGCCAAAAGTATTCGCTCACCCATCCAAATAATCAGAATCAGGTGTTCCAATCACTTCCATGGCCACAGGTGTATAAAATCAAGCACCTAGGCATGCAGACTGTTTTTACAAACATTTGTGAAAGAATGGGTCGCTCTCAGGAGCTCAGTGAATTCCAGCATGGAACTGTGATTTCCTCATTCCTAAATATTCCACAGTCAACTGTCAGCTGTATTATAAGAACGTGGAAGTGTTTGGGAACGACAGCAACTCAGCCATGAAGTGGTAGGCCACGTAAACTGATGGAGCGGGGTCAGCGGATGCTGAGGCGCATAGTGCGAAGAGGTCGCCAACTTTCTGCAGAGTCAATCGCTACAGACCTCCAAACTTCATGTGGCCTTCAGATTAGCTCAAGAACAGTGCGCAGAGAGCTTCATGGAATGGGTTTCCATGGCCGAGCAGCTGCATCCAAGCCATACATCACCAAGTGCAATGCAAAGCGTGGTGTAAAGCACGCCGCCACTGGACTCTAGAGCAGTGGAGACGCGTTCTCTGGAGTGACGAATCGCGCTTCTCCATCTGGCAATCTGATGGACGAGTCTGGGTTTGGCAGTTGCCAGGAGAACGGTACTTGTCTGACTGCATTGTGCCAAGTATAAAGTTTGGTGGAGGGGGGATTATGGTGTGGGGTTGTTTTTCAGGAGCTGGGCTTGGCCCCTTAGTTCCAGTGAAAGGAACTCTGAATGCTTCAGCATACCAAGACATTTTGGACAATTCCATGCTCCCAACTTTGTGGAAACAGTTTGGAGCTGGCCCCTTCCTCTTCCAACATGACTGTGCACCAGTGCACAAAGCAAGGTCCATAAAGACATGGATGACAGAGTCTGGTGTGGATGAACTTGACTGGCCTGCACAGAGTCCTGACCTCAACCCGATAGAACACCTTTGGGATGAATTAGAGCGGAGACTGAGAGCCAGGCCTTCTCGTCCAACATCAGTGTGTGACCTCACAAATGCGCTTCTGGAAGAATGGTCAAAAATTCCCATAAACACACTCCTAAACCTTGTGGACAGCCTTCCCAGAAGAGTTGAAGCTGTTATAGCTGCAAAGGGTGGACCGACGTCATATTGAACCCTATGGATTAGGAATGGGATGTCACTTAAGTTCATATGCAAGTCAAGGCAGGTGAGCGAATACTTTTGGCAATATAGTGTATATACACTTAAGTAATAGAAGCAGTTGGCAGTATTGAAATGTGGAGTGCAAAAACAGCAACTGAGTGACAGCATGTGCAGAAACAGCATTTAAACAGTTTTAATATGGGTGGTGCTATAGATATGGAAGTATATTGATTGAATGTTTGAGTGTATTTGTGTGTGTGTGTGTGTGTGTGTTATCACTTAAAATCAAGTCCACTGGCCTTATTTATCATCATAATGAACATTTTTGTTAAAATCTTTTTTGGTCCTCACATTGGTGATTAATTTAGATGTTCGAGAGTGTGTGTGTGTTTCCGAGCCTATTTTTATTCTCAGTGGCCAATTTAAATTTGAGAGGGAAAATCGCTCCAGGGAACTGGGGTGGGGTTTAGACCTGGAGGAGGGAAAATTTATATCACTGTAATGTTTTTAACCAATCGTGACACGACCATGCCATTTAGACTCAATTAAGAAATACTTAACTTATTTTTATTTTTATTTTTTTGCACATTGCATAGTCCCTGGTGTGATACACACTAGGGGTGGGCGATACTGCAAACTTTGTTATTGATCTGATACCAAGTAAATACAGGGCCATTATCGCTGATATTGAAACATACTTTTACTTTTAAAAGCATGCACTTGAACCTACATCTACTTTCCTGTAGGGGAGAGCAGTTTGTCATGATTTATGAAATGAATGCATCATTAATATGCTAAATCAGAATAAATTTTCATGAACACTGAAAGATTTTGTCATTTGTGCTCTCAAAGCACCTGTATTTATGTGTATGTTAAAACCCAGGACAGATATTAAACGCTTTAATAGATATTAAAAGCCAAATAAATTTTTTTTTATTACTGTAATGAACTGAATTTGCAAAAGTATTATTAGAGAACAATGAATTTTTTTTAACTTACATTTTTCTTTCCTTTAGTCTGGGGTCTTTGTTCAGAAACAATAATATAATAAAACAATTTCTCTTTTATCACTTCTTTGTCTTTAAACAAATAAATTAAAAACACATAAACTGCTCAAATACATTATTAATAAACAAAGTGCACAAAGGACTTAAGTGTCAAACTCTGTCCATATCCCACCTTTTGCAGCTGCCCCTGCAGGGGAGCTTGAGCTAGTTGCAATAGCCATTGCTGAGACAGAGCTTGTGGCTGAGCTTGAGCTTGGTTCAGGAGCAGACACTGAACTGAGATCTGAAGTCTGGCTCATTGACTGAATTTCAGTGAAATAGTGAAATTTCAGTCTAGCCTAAAGCCTATCTTGCCTATGTAGCCAAAATATAAAAATCCTATAGTGTCCCTTTCACAGTTAACACAAAATGGATTTTCAGATTTTTTATTCATCTTATTTTCATATTTCAGATTATATATTTCAAGTTATGTTTCAAGGTATGTTTTTCAATTCTAGTAAGATAATTCATATAAATCAGGTAAAGCAGGTTTCAATGTGCTCAATAATGAATATAGTCTATATTTAATCAGTCTGCTGTAACAACTATGATGAACAATTACATTTTTTTTGCAGTTTACCATTAACTAATACTGAAACTCCTATGTAACAAAAATATTAATTTCACCACTATATCTACCTGGATATTCACTGCCTTTCTACACAGCTACATGATAGTATAAACAACAGCCTGGCTACGCATCCGGACAGTGTCTTTATAGCAGCGGGAGATTTCAATCATGCTGACTTGAAGACTGTCCTTCACAAATTCCATCGCAGCGTGAAATGCGCAACCAGGGAAGATAAGACTCTGGACCAGGTATACACGAATGTAGCAGATGCATACAAGGCACAGGCTTATCCCCACCTTGGCCTGTCTGACCATTTATCACTACTGCTACATCCAAGATATACCCCAAGGAATAAAACTGCTGGGCTCACTGTAAAGACTATAAGATCATGGCCTGATAATGCCATCCCCAGGCTCCAGGACTGCTTCTCCTCCACAGACTGGGACGTATTCATGGACCACGGACCTCTAACACGTGAGTCTTTTGATGAATACACCTCATCGGTTTTAAATGACATCAATTACTGTGTGGACATTGTGAAATTCTGGAAGCAGATACGTGTGTCTCCCAATAAGAAACCTTGGATGACACACGAGGTCCAACTGTTGATCAGAGCCAGGGATGTAGCATTTAAATCGGGGAACAGGACAGCATATAGTACTGTCAGGACTGCACTTAGGAGGGGCATAAAATTGGCCAAAACCCAATATAAATGGCGGATTGAGGCTCATTTTAACAGCTCCACCAACTATCGGCAGGTGTGGGAGGGAATTAGGGTCTTAACAGATTATAAGAGAACAACACCTCTCTCTTTTAATAATTGTGGCGCCCTAGCGGAGAAGTTGAATATCTTTTATGCCCGCTTTGATAGGGTCAACAGAGATCCACTACTGCCCCGCCCTCCCTCTGATGATACTGCCCCAGTCCTGAGCAGCCATGAAGTAATATGGTGTTTTCACCACATTAATCCCAGGAAGGCTGCCGGACCTGATGGAGTGCTGGGTTGGGTGCTCAAGACTTGTGCAGCTGAACTGGAGGAGGTCTTCACTACCATCTTTAATCTGTCACTGTCAACATCATGGGTTCCGGCATGCTTCAAAAACACTACAATAGTTCCCATCGCCAAAAGATCAAACGTTACCTGTTTAAATGACTACAGACCGGTTGCATTCACACCCATACCTGCAAAATGTTTGGAGAGGTTGGTGATTAAGCGTATCAAGGATGTCATACCACCCACACTGGACCATTACCAGTTTGCATACAGAGCAAATAGATCAACAGAGGATGCAGTGGCTATTGTGCTCCATTCCATTTTAGAACATCTGGAACACAAAAAATACATATGCTAGGCTTCTCTTTGTTGATTTTAATTCAGCATTTAATACCATCCTGCCAAACAAGCTCCAAACTAAGCTTTGTAAGCTTGGACTAAGCACTGTATTGTGTAACTGGATTATGGACTTTCTAACGAATCGCGTACAGTGTGTACGAGTAGACAAATACACATCATCCTCAGTGCGTATTAACACCTGGGTCCCCCAGGGATGTGTACTAAGTCCTCTACTTTATACACTCTACACACATGACTGCTGTGCCTCCTGTCCTTCTAACTACATCATAAAATTCGCTGATGACATTACGGTGGTAGGTCTCATCACTAACAACAATGAGTCCTTATACAGAAGGGAGGTGGAACATCTGGCAGCATGGTGCAATACCCACAATCTGGCACTCAATATTAAGAAGACCAAGGGGATGATTGTGGATTTTCGTAGAAATAAGAGGACTATTCATTTACCACTTATTATTGGCAATGGGACGGATATTACCTCTGCCATAGGAAAGGCCCAGCAGTGCTTCTTCTACTTGAGGAAAATGAAAAGAACCAGCCTTTCTTGGCAGCTTTGGTGAACTTTTACCATTGTGCTATAGAGAGTGTGCTGACATATAAACTCTTGGTGTGGTTTTCCAGCTGCACTAAGGAGGAACAGCAGGCACTGCATCAGGTGGTGAAAGCAGTGGGGAAAATCATCGGGACTAGTCTCCCAGAGATTAGCACCATCTACACCACACGATGCCTTCGTCGAGTGCACAACATTTTGCTTGATCAGCATCACCCTGCACATCACCTGTTCCAGCTACTGCCCTCGGGTAGAAGGTACAGGTCCATACGCGCTAGAACCACCAGACTGTCCCACAGCCTTTTTCCAATGGCTGTGAGGCTGCTGAACGAGCAATCACCCCCCTCCCTGCCCCCACCTATCATTATATACCACACATCACTATGACAATAACTGTGAACTGGACTTTGCATTGCTGCAGTACTCATGATAAACACAATTTCTTGGTTCGACCCTTCCCCCCATATTCTATTTTTTTTGACATAACCGTTAAGAGTACTGCACTGCTGCACTATGGTTGCACTTTATTATATGCCTAGAAAGATGATGCTTTAATGATATATCGTTGTTATTTATACTCTGTTATTTATGACAATGACAATAAAGTGAATTGATTGATTGATTGATTGATTGATTTCTACAAAGACTCGGCCAGTGGGGGTTTGTCTGAAGGATTTGTCTCCTCCTCTCTGTTTCTTTTGGAGCTCAGTGTTCTCTTTTTCGTGTTATTTTATGTTTGTTTAGGTTGGTGGTGTTGCCCCAGTAGCGACTAAACGTCTCATTTACTGCAGTAAAATAACTCCACACGACACTCCTCTTTCTTTCTGTCATCTCTCATTCAGAGCAGCCAAAAGTGCTTGTGCTTGGTGCAGCTGAGTCACATGATTACAGGACATCTAAACACAGCAAAACAGGGAACTTGTGCGTACAAGTCAAGATATGAAAGGAGCAGCTTATTCAGAGACATGTAAGCTCTTCGATGAAAAGGAACAACATATTTTAGAATAGATTAGAGAATTTTAAACTAAAGTATCGATCTCGGCAGGCTAGTATAGTTCCGATATCAATACCAACGTTGGTATCGATACTATCGATATTAGGATCCACCCACCCCTAATACATACTAGTTTAATTTTGACCACCACTTCATGTATGACTGTTAAAACATATGAACAAATTTAATGTAAGATTTAGGCTTTATTATATTTTTTACATTTTTTGAGGGAAAGTTGGTGTATGGCAAAAGGAGGAAGAGTGGCTTAATTTTGACATTATATGAAAAGTCATATGGCATTAAAAGACTTGCCCGTAAACTTGACTTGACTGTGTAATTACAATTACAGTAATCACAATTAATGTGATCCTCGCAAAAAAGTGTTTATGGCTAATTTGGTGGCCATTTATACATATAAGTACGTCGGGCCGAGTGGGATTGGGACTTGATGTGTAAATAATGTTTAATAATCTTTTAATGTTAAAAAATAGGAGGCGATTCTTGATGAATCCTGTTTGATCTTTGGAGATCACAGAGGGAAGAACTTCTTCAAGATGGGTGGCTAAAACCTTGGCCAAAATTTTGTTATCAACATCGAGCAGACTGATAGGTCTATATGAACTACAACCCGAATTCCGGAAATGTTGGGGCGTTTTTTAAATAAGAAAAAAAAGAAAGAAAATTAAAAAGAATTTCAAATCACATGAAACAATATTTTATTCACAATAGAACATAGATAACATAACAAATGTTTAAATGGAGAAATAGTTGGGACAGAGGCATGTTTACCATGGTGTAGCATCTCCTCTTCTTTTCAAAACAGTTTAAAGATGTCTGGGCATCAAGGTTATGAGTTTCTGTAGTTTTGGTGTTGGAATTTGCTCCCATTCTTACCTGATATAGGTTTCCAGCTGCTGAAGATTCCGTGGTCGTCTTTGACGTATTTTTTGTTTAATGATGCGCCAAATGTTCTCTATAGGTGAAAGATCTGGACTGCAGACAGACCAATTCAGCACCCGGACTCTTCTACTACGAAGCCATGCTGTTGTAATAGCTGCGGTATGTGGTTTTGCATTGTCCTGCATGTTGCTCTAAAACCTTTATATACCTTTCAGCATTCATAGTGCCTTCCAAAACATGCAAGCTGCCCATACTGTATGCACTTATGTACCCCCCATACCATCAGAGATGCTGGCTTTTGAACTGAACACTGATAACACGCTGGAAGGTCTCCCTCCTCTTTAGCCCGGAGGACATGGCATCCGTGATTTCCAACAAGAATGTCAAAGGTGGACTCATCTGGCCATAGAACACTTTTCCCGAAGACCAAACAAAGGCCTTGTCCCTTACACACAGAGATTTCTCCAGTTTCTCTGAATCTTTTGATTATGTTATGCACTGTATATGATGAGACTTGCAAAGCCTTTGCAATTTGACATTGAGGAACATTGTTTTTAAAGTATTCCACAATCTTTTTACGCACTCTTTCACAGATTGGAGAGCCTCTGCCGATCTTTAATTCTGAGAGACTCTGCCGCTCTAAGACATCCCTTTTATAGCTAATCATGTTACAGACCTAGATGTTGTAGTTGCTAGATGTTCTCCCAGCTAAATGTTTCCAAAATTTCTTGCTTTTTCAGCCCCCATGCCAACTTTTTTGAGACCTGTAGCCAGCATCAGCTTTGAAATGAGCTCATGTGGTGGATAAAAGTAAAACATTGGCTCAAGTCTTTTAGTTTTCATTTTATTCAAATTTAAAAAATGTCCCAACATTTTCAGAATTCGGGTTGTAGAGTCTAAGGGGTCTTTATCTGCCTTGTGTATCAAAGAAATATTAGCCTGATAAAATGGTGGTGGTAGACAGCCTTTTGCAAATGACACATTAAAGTAATGGTGAAATTTAGTCAGTCAAAGATTTATAAAATTCGGTAGTGAAACCATCTGGACCTGGATACTTTGGACATTGCATGCTGAATAGTGCTTGATTGATTTCTTCAGTAGCTAGTGGCTGTTCCAAAACTTCCCTATTTTCCACGCTTAAGGAGGGTATATTCAGTCGTTTAAAAAACTGGGCTGTACATGATGGGTCATTAACAGATTCTGAGGAGTATAATTTCATATAAAAAATTTTAAAGATATTATTCATTTCTTGTGGATTAGTTTGTCCTGTCTCTCTTCCAATTTCCATTATCATTCTTGATGCCACTGTTTCTTTAATTTGCCAAGCAAGGAGTTTACCTGCACTCTTCATGCTCTTAATATGTGGCTTTTGCCCGTATCAAACATTTAGTAGTCTCTGAAGAGGATAGTAACTGAAATTCTGACTGGAGGAAGAGCCGCTCTACAATTCTGGTTGAAGGGAAACTTCTTAAGTATTCTTCTTCTAGTATTCTGTCAGTTAATTTATTTTTTTGTTCTTTACAATTTACATTGCCTCCTAATTGAGGCGCTGTGAGAAATAATTTGTCCATGCATATACGCTTTAAATGCCTCCCAAATTGTGGATTTGGAAATGTCTGCCGTATTATTTGTCTCTGAACATAATCTAATTTGAGCTCTGGTTTGTTTTACAAAGGTCTTGTCTGCTTAATCATGTCATATTTGGTTTCATATAATATCTGTAGGACTAAAGGGCTATGGTCTGATATTACCATTGCTTCCTAATCACAATGTGTGACTGCTGACCTATCTATCCTAGACAATGCGTGATGAACTGGTGAGAAAAAGGAATATTTTCGTTGGTTTGGAAATGTAAATCTGAATGGATCTGTTATTTTAAAGGTTTAAATATTTGTAGCTATCTGGCTGATTTGGGTAGGGGTATCGTTCTATTTGCAGATCTGTCTAAGATTGGGTCTAACACAATATTAAAATCACCCCATTATCATTTGATGAGTATCTAGGTAAGGTAAGATGTTCAAAACAGAAGATATAAATTGTTCATCATCTATGTTGGGGGCATATATATTAACAAATAATATTGGCATGTTATAGAGTCTCCCATCTATTATAACATAATGTCCCTTGGAGTCAGAAATAACTTTTGTTGCAGTAAACTGTATATCCTTTTTTATGAGGATTGCTCTACCTCTAGACTTGAAGTTAAAGTTTGAATGAAAGCTTTGGCCCACCCATCTTCCTCTTACTCGCCTCTGGTCTTGGTTTCTTAAATATGTTTCTTGTAAAAAAGCAATATTAGCTCCCAGTCTCCCAAGAGGAGCTAATACATTTCCCCGCTTTATCGCACCATTGAGCCCTTTACAATTCCATGAAATAAACTGAACGTGATTATTCTTAACAGCATTTACTTTCTGTCTTCTATAAAAGGTTGAATTAGATAAAAGATAGTGGTTAGCAGATTGTGTTGAAGTTTTTCGTGGTTTTTTATTTTCACAACAGAAAGAGGAAGCAGGAAGAAGAAAGAAAATACTGAACTACAGCGATACCCGATGTCATCAGTCTAACAGTGAAACCTACTGGCAAATTACTATATTACAACACTCCCACTTAATTTTCCAACAACATTAATTAATGTTATATTAAACTATTTTACTTTTAACAGTAAAAATGCAATTTTTTTTTACCATGTCAAAATACAATAAATCCATCGTAACACACTTAACAATAAACACAATCTAGTCTATTTACTGTTAGACTAAACAGAATTAAATGAAACAACAATTCCATGTCCAATCTCACTTCTAAGATACTCAGACTTCTGTTTTACTAATGGCTTGGTCAAGATATCTGACTTCTTTTCATCTGTAGGGCAGTATTGCAGTTGGATTTGTCCATTCTGCACACATTCACGAATGTAGTGATAGCGAATGTCTATGTGCTTAGTCCGTGAATGGTCAACAGGCTCCTTGGTTGTCCTCCAGAATCACCAGTTGGATTTGCAACAAGATTGGCATCATGCATGCCATATTTTTGAAGAATGGCTTCAATGTACTGCTTCTGATGAAGAAACACATTTTTTCTCCTTGTCTTGGATGACAGAGATACCCAAGATATAGGACAGCTCTCCCATATCCTTCATCTTGTAGCGTTTCTTTAGAGCAAGTTTCAGCTCTTTCATGCTTTCCATCAACTCCGTGATCAGGATCAGATCATCAACATATACAGCCGATATCCCCAGCTCCTACTGCAATCTCACAAACACACATGAGTCCGATTTACTTTGTTTGAAACCAATGTTCTTCATTAACTCTGTGAATGTTTTGCTCCAGCAGCGAGGGGACTGCTTCAGCCCATATATTGACTTTTTCAGTTTGTATACCAAATGTTCCTCTCCTGGTTTGACAAATCCGTCTGGTTGCTCCATGTAGATTTCCTCATCCAGGTGTCCATTTAGAAATGCAGTTACCACATCCATCTGATGCACAATTCTGGATGGAGAATTGAGCTAAATCTTACCACAGGTGGAAAAGTTTTATCATAGTCAGCACCATACTTCTGTGAGTATTCCTTAGCGATGAGTCTGTACTTGTATCTCTTCACTCACCCGTCACTCTGATGCTTAACTTTGAACACATATCTTGACCCTATGGCCTTCCTGGTAGTTCCACTAAATCCCATGACTCATTTTCAAGCAGTGACTCATATTCCAAGTCAACTGCCTCCTGCCATTCCTTTGCATTGGGACTGATCATTGCCTCCTTCAGTGTCCCTGGTTCTGCAACATGACAAACACTAGCATAATGATCAACAGTCACTAGGTCAGCAAACTCATCATATCCATACCTCTTGAGTGGTTTTCTGATTTTGCTGCCTTCTTTAGCAGTTTCACTGACAGAAACATTAACTGATGTTTTCTCATCAGTTTTCATGATAACTTCGTTCTCCGAACAATAAATGTTCACTTCTTGTTTCACCTTCAAGTCTGACTCATTGAAGACGAATTAGAATCCTCCTTTTTTCTTCATCAAACAAGCGGTAGGCCTTTGCGTTGTTGGCATATCCCATGAAACGGAGCTTCACAGCCTTCTTGTCCAGTTTTCTTCTTTCTGCATCCGGAACATGTGCATAAGCTACACAACCAAACACTTTCATGTGACTCACATATGGCTGTTTGTCACACCATCTGTGATAGGGCATCTCTTGCTTCAGAACAGATGTGGGCAGCCTGTTCTGTAGGTAAACTGCTGTCGCTTCAGCCTCTGTCCAGTACATCTTTGGCAATTTAGTATGAGATAGCATGGTTCTTGCTGCTTCAATTAATGTCCTATTCTTTCTTTCTTTCACACCAGTTTGCTGAGGTGTGTGAGGTACAGTTGTCTCATGATGGATACCTTGAGCCTTCAAGTAGTCTTGAAATCCTTTGGAAGTGCATTCCCCACCATTGTCTGTTCTTAGTCTTGCCACTTTCTGTTCGCATTCATTGGAGAATGTTTTCTCAAACTCCTTGAATTTGATAAGCACTTCACTCTTCTGCTTCATAAAGTATACCTTGCAACATGTACTTCACTCCATTCACCAGATTTTTAAGTTCCTTCAATTTGGTGATGTGTCCCAGAAATTGCTGGTAGTTTTGGAGGATTTCTTCATGTCATGTGCTTTGAGGCTCCAGAGTCGATCAACCACTCGTTTTGTTGCATCATTTTATCCTGGTTCGCCTCTTTAGTGATAAAAGCACTCTCAGATGAGTCTTCTGCATCTTCACATATTATGTTTTTGTCCTTGTGGGTATTATTCCTTCTTTTTTTACTTGAACAGTCATGCCTGATATGTCCCTCTTTCCCACACTTGTGACATCTCCATGAGCTGGATCTGTCATCTTTCACTTCCTTACAGTTGGACTGCATATCAAAATGAACTGACACGCCACCGGACATACCACTGCCATAGTTACCATCAGCAGACACTCGCTTTTGTTCTTCATTTATTAATGCTTGCTGAACAAACTGCAGTGTTAAATTGTCCAACTTAGTTTCCAGTGCAGTGACAATTGTAGCATAGCTTGATGTCAAACTATCCAGCAGTGTTGCAATCTGATCCTCCTCTTCAATAACAGCATCTATTGCTCCTAGCTGGTCAGTTGTCAAATGTCCCTCCTTCTTTCTTTTCACATCTGAAGTATTTTTTCTTCAGAAACAACTTGTTTGCAAGAGTGTCTCTCTCAAAATGTCATTACAGTGTGTCCCATGCTTCTTTAGGGGTCTTACAGCTTGTTATCAGATACAATTGGGGTGTACTCACATTCAGTTCTCTGGCCCACTCAGCTTATCCAGTCTATCCTCCATTGTAAGTTCCACAACACTGTCTATATCACACAAATTCCTGGGCCCATAACCTACTGAAGTTTTTACATGGCCTTTTATTATCACATCAGAAAGAGGAAGAAGAAAGAAAAAACAGAACTTCAGCGACACCCAATGTCGCCATTCTAACAGTGACAACAGATTGCTCTATTAGAATCACTAAAGAATGCCTAAAGTCAGTTGCTATGCATATTCACTCACCTTCCACTTTAATAGGCACCTGAACACTGCTTCATGCAGTCACACAATCAGTCAATCATGTGGCAGCAGCACAATAGAATCAGAATCAATCAGATAGTGGTCAGTTAATGTTCACAAGACATCAAAATGAAAAAAATACTGATCTCTGTGACTTTAACCATGGCATGGTTAGTGATACAATAACAGATAATTTAAACATTTAGTGAGAGACAGTTCGGTGGATGGAAATGCTTTGTTGATAAGTGCAGGTCAGAGGAAAATGACCAGATTGCTTCAACTAGCCAGGATGGATACAGTAACTAAAATAATCGGTCTCTACAACTGTAGTGAGCAGAAAAGAATCTTAGCATACACAGCACACTCTTGAAGATTATGAAATATCACCTGCTCTTTTCCCAGCCTTTGTCTGTTCAGCTTAGGTGAGTCTGTGCCCATGATAGTCAGAGATTTTTTCCTGTCAGATTTTTTTTGGCTGACAGGAAAGCTAAATTGCTTTTCTGCTTTTGTAGCTCATCCACCTGTGAGTTTGATGTTTTGTGCATGCTTTTATGCTCATCACGATTGAAAAAACTTTATTTGAGTTACTGTAGACTTCAATCAGTATGAATATTTTCCTATGATCTCAAACAAGGTTGTTTGGATTGGGTGTTTTTGGTTTTTGCACTGTGTAAACTCTAGTCTTTTGTGTGCGAAAATCCCAGCAGGAGGTCAGCATTTTCAAAAATACTCAGTCCAGCCCATCTGGTAACAACATCCATGCCACAGTCACAGGGATCAGACTTTTTCTTTATTCTGATATTTGATGTGAGCATTAACTATTGATCTTGACCTGTATCTATATGAGTTTATAAATTGAGATTCTGCTGATATACATGACCAATTGGATGACTGCAGATGAACGAGCAGATGAACAGCTGTTTCTATTAAAATGGACAATGAGTGTATATTATAAACAGCTTGTATATATTATACTATTCCAGCCCCTACTAATGAATAACAGACAGATAAAATCATTTTGCAACATACCACAATCAGATTCATTATCTGGAACATGGGAAGTAGCATGGTTGTGTCTTCGCTTTTTTTTTTGATACACTCAACCCTAACTCTGCCTCTGGAGTACAAAGAGACACTTCATCATCTGCAAAAGCACCCAACCATTTTACAAGATTCTGTTAAATTTGAGGTTAAAACTGTATGCTACTACACCAGGTCACAACATACCACTTTTCTGCATCATTTCCATTGTCCGTAAGTATAGCATCACTGGGCCCAGCCATACTGCTGAGGTCTAAATATTAAAAAAACAAAAATTGCAAAAGTGCATGCATAACGATCACGTCTGATTATGGATAAACCATTGCCTCTTCATCATTGCTACATTCCTGAGATTCTGGTGCAGAGCTGCTATCCATGGAGAAGAGAGGCTCCGTATCTGTAAAACATGAAAGAAAACAGGACAAATATTTATAACTTAACTGCTGTTATATTATACAAAAATAACAAGGTGTCCATTTGCAAGTGAGTGCTTTTTACTGGAGTTTTTATCTCCATTCCAAGCCAACCATCTTGTAGATTTTCAAGTTTTTGCTACTCTTTATGAGATGTTTGTGCAACCTTACATCTTCAGTCAGCTTCAATCAGCTTTGTTCCGTTTGTTTTGCTCAAGGTTGGTCCTGCCTCATTCATGTCTGTCTTCATTCATCAGACTCTCACCAATCACAATGTCACAGACTTTTTTGAGGGTGTACCCAATTGTACAAGCTAGAGATGGAGTGTCATATTTATGATTTTGATGGATCAAACCCACTTGCTTCTTTTGCTGCAGATACTGCTAGCTGAAATCTTGCTAGCTGAAATCTTTTTGGTACACAAACATCCACTAGACGTTGTACAGCAGGGTTAAGCTTCTTTATTGCCCACATAAACCTCCCTAACTCCCTCATTTTCTGACTGACTGACTTATGCATTTGTCATGTCCATGGAGGTCAAACATGATTTCTGCATATTTACATATGCAAGTGTCTGACTGCACCTTATTAAAGATATCATTTTGATTGCATGTTCAATATGATGCTTTGACAGCCTTCTGACACGGCAGGTTTACAAGGTAAACTTTGAGAGGCTATTGCATGGATTCTCTCCTTTTGCTTGATTGTTGTCCTTTTCTGCATTTTTGAAACAGACTTGGTTATGCTTCCGCAATTCCTTTCTTTAAAAACCTCATGGCAATGTTGTTAGAATTTTGATACTGTGGAGGTAGTTTCCTTTATTTTGAAGGAGGTCAAGTGTTATCTGTCATTCCACTGAACCGTTTGCTTTGTCCTGAACCACAGTATACACAAAAGTATTTCTTATGCCACTTTCTGTTCCTTCCTTTCTTTTTTGAGCACTTTTTAGCCTTCACTGTCAAGTTGTTTGACCTACTATCTTCATTGATGGATTTATTTGCTTTTTTTTTTTTTAATTTGTGCTTCACCAATGCTTTCAGGTGCCATATGGACCGCTTCAGAAAGTCAGAACTTTCAATGGATGGGACATATACAGAGCCACTTGTACATCCTGATGACAGATCATTGCTTTCAATGGCATCTTTAGTCCTTATTACCTGTGAAATCAACAATTTTTAATATGATAAACAAACACAAATATAGAATTGTGTTGTGCTACTTATTTTTAACACAAGTAACTCTAACTGGATCTATTGATGTTGCATTAAAACACTGCTCTTTTAAGATCAAACAATGGAGCCATTTTTACTAATTGTTACTGTAACAAAACAAATGAAGATATATATTCATATTTTTCATGAGCTGAACTCAGAGATCTAAGACTTTTTCTATGTACACAAAAGGTCTATTTCTCTCAAATATTGTTCACAAATCTGTCTAAATCTGTGTTAGTGAGCACTTCTCCTTTGCCGAGATAATCCATCCACCTCACAGGTGCGGCATATCAAGATGCTGATTAGACAGCATGATTATTGCACAGGTGTGCCTTAGGCTGACCACAATAAAAGGCCACTCTAAAATGTGCAGTTTTATCACACAGCACAATGCCACAGATGTCTCAAGTTTTGAGGGAGCGTGCAATTGGCATGATGATTGCAGGAATGTCCACCAGAGCTGTTGCCTGTGAACTGAATGTTCATTTCTCTACCATAAGCCGTCTCCAAAGGCATTTCAGAGAATTTGGCAGTACATCCAACCGGCCTCACAACCGCAGACCACATGTAACCACACCAGCCCAGGACCTCCACATCCAGCATCTTCACCTCCAAGATCGTCTGAGACCAGCCACCCAGACAGCTGCTGCAACAATCGGTTTGCATAACCAAAGAATTTGGTATACCACCAGAGTGTGCGCTGGAATATGCTCTAGAACCGCTCTCGCGATACTTTAAGGTCATACACCTATCGCTCTCCCTCTGCACAGTTTTTCTGTTCTCGGCTGTGGAGCCTGCATACCACACACCCAAACAGATGTGATAGATGAATGTATGCATGCACAGTGTGTGGGAATGGACACTTTGCAGCTTCAAACGTCCAGAAAAAAATATGGAAATGCTGCTTGTGTGTTTAAGAACACCACTGGGTAATAACACTAAAAAACTGTGTTTAATTGTGAGAAAAAAATTACTTGTTTATTTAAATAAGAAAGCAATTAAACAAATGAAGAAAATGAACAAATAAATAAAAATCAATGAAGACATATTTTGGGATACCAAGAGGTGTACCTTGTGGGGATGACCAAGTAGATTATTTTTGGTACTAGTTTGGGGTCCCAGGGTCGCATGACCTAGAAGGTATTGAAGGAATCGTGATTTTTTAAATTAAAACATAAATAAATAATTACAACTTACTTCATATGATACATAATTAATACTATCTATTAATTACATTTTTATTAATAATTAGTTAAGAAAAGCTGTATGCAATGATGCATGGCATATGTATATTTAAGAAGAAATTAGAATAACTGGGGCATGTAGCCTGGTAAGTAACAAGTACCACATTTCATGCGTACAGAAATTTGTCGACAGTCCCTAAAATACGCTTCCGAATGTCTGTCTAATGTCCGAATATCAAACTAACTTCACCGTGGTCGTAAATAAAATCTATCGACATTAACAAAACAACACTCATTTTAACCTGTAAAGTGATATAAAAGGAAATGATAGATCTAAACATAGGTCTCTGTTCTGTTAACTTCATCTGTTGCGATTTGAGTCTCCAGCTGATGACGTAGTTTCGAAGGAGGCCTGCCCGGGCCTGCTTACCACGCCCCAATACCTTGACTCCACCCCTACGTCAAAACAATGCCGGAAAGTCAAACACAAAGAAACGTGAAGCGCAAAGAAAAAATGGAATCGCAAACTCACATTTCACCGAAACACAAAATAAAAGCTGAGTCGCAAATAAATTTAAGTCATTTATATTTTGCAACTCTTTTTTTTTTTGCAAAACTTTTTTTTTCTCGCAAATTTCACTTTTTTGTTTGCAAAACTTTACTTTTTTTGGCAAGACATAAATACTTTTGCGAATATATGTGGCATTGAATTGACTCCATACTTCCAAAATACTTCAGTAGATATATTGGGAATGTCTTCTTTCACACTGCTTGTGGTGTTGTTTTAGCAATAGCAATGGACTCTATGCATGACCCACTGCCTACGTATTTCCACTAAAATCTCAGTGGTACGTGAGCTTCCGGTTTAGTGTTCTCCGATAGCAAGCTGTAGTAATAGCGTGGTCTTACTGTCAATTTTTTTGATTAAGTAGCAATTATAAATCATTATTTTATTTTATATTATATATATATTAACTGTAGTGACAATATTTTAGTATATTATATTAAAATATAACGTTTTATTAATGAGTTCAAGAATCTTTAATTGCCTTGGGCATGAAGGTGCAGTGTGTATGTATTGCCGTGTCCTGTTATGTGACACATCCTCAAGGTTTAACTCTGTGCTCTTTAATCAAAGCATTATATACTAGACAAGACACTTGCACTTATTTGTAGATAATGTAAATACGTTGATTAATTCTAAACATTTTTAATAATGTGTCTGTAAATAAATAGCTTTGATACAGCGTTTCTGTAAACATGTAAATATAAATAACTTTGATACAGCGTTTCTGTAAACATGTAAATATAAATAACTTTGATAGTGTGTTTCTGTAAACATGTAAATATAAATAACTTTGATAGTGTGTTTCTGTAAACATGTAAATATAAATAACTTTGATAGTGTGTTTCTGTAAACATATAAATATAAATAACTTTGATGCTGTGTTTATGTAAGCATATAACTATAAATAGCTATGATAGTTTTTCTGTAAACATGTAAATATAAATAACTTTGATAGTGTGTTTCTGTAAACATGTAAATATAAATAACTTTCATAGTGTGTTTCTGTAAACATATAAATATAAATAACTTTGATGCTGTGTTTATGTAAGCATATAACTATAAATAGCTTTGATAGTTTTTCTGTAAACGTGTAAATATAAATAACTTTGATGCTGTGTTTATGTAAGCATATAACTATAAATAGCTTTGATAGTTTTTCTGTAAACATGTAAATATAAATAACTTTCATAGTGTGTTTCTGTAAACATATAAATATAAATAACTTTGATGCTGTGTTTATGTAAGCATATAACTATAAATAGCTTTGATAGTTTTTCTGTAAACGTGTAAATATAAATAACTTTGATGCTGTGTTTATGTAAGCATATAACTATAAATAGCTTTGATAGTTTTTCTGTAAACATGTAAATATAAATAACTTTGATAGTGTGTTTCTGTAAACATATAAATATAAATAACTTTGATAGTGTGTTTCTGTAAACATATAAATATAAAAAACTTTGATATTGTGTTTCTGTAAACATGTAAATATAAATAACTTTGATAGTGTGTTTCTGTAAACATATAAATATAAATAACTTTGATAGTGTGTTTCTGTAAACATGTAAATATAAATAACTTTGATGCTGTGTTTATGTAAGCATATAACTATAAATAGCTTTGATAGTTTTTCTGTAAACATGTAAATATAAATAACTTTGATAGTGTTTCTCTAAACATGCAAATATAAATAACTTTGATACAGCATTGTGGCTTTGTGGCTTCTCTGTCTTCCTCATAGATCTGAAACAAGTCTCCCTCATGCTGATCTCTCCTGTCACCTGATCCTTTTCAGAAACTGAAAAAATATGACATTTATAGCTTTTTATTTTATAGTCATACAGATCGTATTAACATAATAACATTAATGAAACTATAAAAATAGAAGATTTTAAAAAGGTTAAGTAAACAGAACACAAAACACTGTCTATAAGAGTATGCACTGTCACAAACCAAACTAGCTAAACTAGCTTGTTAGCTTGAGAATATGTACCTTCAAAGTGGTCAGTATAACTTAAACATACAATTTGAAGCTCTTCTCCTTTTTACTTGAAGGAGCGACCGATGCTAATTTTGCAATGCGATGGACATCATTCACTGTAAGTTCTTGCAAGCAGCGAGTGTAAAATGCCATGCTCTTATTGAAGCGACAGGAAAAAACACTTCCATCGCAGCATGGGAAGTTGCTGAGGCAAAATGTGGAAGTAGTCGTGCATAGAGTCTATTGGCTTTAGAAATCTTTTAGAATCTTGTAATTATTTGGAAAATACTACCTTTTTAAAATATATTTAAATATGAAAGGCAACTTGAAGTAAACACATGTAAACCAATATTTTAAAATATATTTTATCTTTTTTTTTATAGTTTTAGTATTTTTAAGTATTTTATTTTATTTTATTTTATTTTATTTTATTTGCTTGCTTGCTTTAAAGGTCTCAGCAAAAAAAGTGCTTCCCTCCCTCCAGATTTTTAGCCAATAAAGACATTCTTTTTATTAATTCGGTTATCCAATCAAAAAACACTTGAACCTGCCCACTTGCTGTAATTTGCTAGGCGGCAAAAATCTGCCTAGCAACCAAAGGTCCTCACAATGAAGGTTGTGAGTTCAATGAAGAATATTTTGGATTTTAAGTGATCAGTTATGACAGTGACACCTACTGGTGAATTGTAGTGTTTGTTTTTTAACACTAAGAGAAAAGGTGCTCCTCACAACACTGTCCATTGTCAAGGTCCTCACAAGTGTACAAATACATGTGTGTGTGTGTGTGTGTGTGTGTGTGTATGTGAGAGAGAGGGAGAGAGAGAGAGTTTGGTACAGTTCAGTTCTGGGTGTTGAGGAGTCTGATGGCTTGAAGGAAGAAACTGTTGCACAGTCTGGTTGTGAGGGCCCAAATGCTTTGGTACCCTATTCCAGATGGCAGGAAGGTGAACAGTGAATATGAGGTGTGAATATGTCCCTGTATAGAACATGGTCAGGATGTGGTTGGGAGATGGGATTTCATCAGACTTCATAGGAAGTAAAGATGCTGCTGGGCTTTCTTGCTGATGGAGCTGGTGTTGAGTTACCAGGTAAAGTTCTCCGTCAGAATAAGATCAAGGAATTCACTCTATGTCCTCGTGAAGTCAGCAACCCTCGCTTTAGTTTGGTCGACGTTCAGAGACAGGTTGTTGGTGCTACACCAAGATGTTAGCTGTTGCCGCTGTTGTGTGCTGACTTGTTGTTCTTGCTGGTAAGACCCACCACGATCATCATCGACCCAGTCATGTGAGAGTGGTTGCTGGGTCTTAATATGCATCATGGCGAGCCTCTTGAAGCACTGCATCACGATGGGTGTGAATCCGACAGGATGATAATCATTAAGGCAGCACACTGTAGAACAGTGGTGGTCTTGAGGCATCATGGAACAATGGAGCTGCTCAGGGATATGTTGAAGAAATATGTTGAAGTCAATGAAGAAATCTGCTAGCTGTTCTGCACATTCCTTGAGCAGAATGTTGTCTGGTCCAGCAGACTTCAATGGTTTAACTCTGCATTGAGTTCTCCTCACATCAGCCGTGGCTAGACAGAGCACCTGGTCATTGGGAATAGGGATGCTTTTTTCTTGCCGCTACGTTGTTCTGCACCTCAAATCGAGCATAGAAGTCGTTCAGTGCATCTGGGAGAGAGACGTCAGTGTTACAGACAGGTGAAATTGCCTTGCAGTTTGTGATTGCCTGGATGCCCTGCCAGATGTGCCGGGTTTCTCTGCTCTCCTGGAAGTGGCTGTGGATTCTGTGAACATGTGCGCACGTTGCCTCTCTGATGGCTTGTTGACAGTTTGCCCCTTGCTGTACTTAAGGCTGTCTTGTTCCCTGCTCCGAAGGTGGGGTCTCTGGACTTCAGCAGCGCAAAACACCTTTGCAATCATCATGGGCTTCTGGTTGAAGTGTGTGGTGATGGTCTTGGAGATCTTTTTCCACATGCTGATGGACTTTAAAGAGCACTGATTTGAGATTTGCATGGTCAAAATCTTATAACTAACTAACTAACTAACTAACTAACTAACTATCTTATAACTACTTATATCTAACTATAATAAACAGCCAGTCTGGGTGAGCATTCTGCAGATCGCTAATAGCCCCATAGTTCACTTAGTGCCTCCTTAGCATTAGTGCTGGAGGGAATGTCCACTCTGACAATGAAAACAGTGGTGAATTCCTGTGGAAAAATAAAATGGCCTGCATCTAACAATCACAAACTCCACTAGTGATGAGCAGTAATTAGAAACAAGCACAGAGTTCTTGCACCTTTTACATTCTGTGTTGATGTAAACACACATGCCACCTGTGAGCCTCACTGCAGAGCTGCAATTCTGTCGGCACGAAACGAGGTGAGCCTTTCTAGCTCAATGGTGGCATTTGGAACTCTGTCGCTGAGCCATGTCTCTGTGAAAACAAAGACATAGCAGTCTCTAAACTCTCGTCTTGTGGTCCGTTGTAGTCTGATGTAGTCCAGTTTATTATCCAGGGAGCAAACATTTGATAGTAGAATGGACAGGAGAGCCAGCCAGTTAGGTTTGTTTTAACGTAACACGAACACCCGTGTAATCAACTATCTGCCTGTCTCTCACAGAATAACTTCTAAGGTCCCAATCAGAGAGATTTACCTTGCAGATGTCGTAACTTTAATAGGTTTTGACAGCTCAGGTCAAAGGTCAAATATTAATGATATGTAATTAAAAAGCTATTAAAAAGTAATTATCAAAAAGGTCAAAGGTTAACGACTAATGAGTGTTTAATGATTTCTGTATATTGTATTTCTGTATATAATCACATAATAATTTGGATTTCTGGCTAAAACTTTGTGGAGGGCTAAAGTCTTTGCTTTAATTGGTTTTACAGTCACACACACAGACAGATATACAGACACACACACACACACAAAATAACAAAAAAATAATAATAAAATAAAGACACACCCACCATTTTTCCCATGAAATGACTCATGTCCCATGACTCTGCATGTGTAATATTGGTGATTCTTTGAGCGCAACTATGGCCACTTGTCCTGCTGCACCAAAAAAGTTGAAATCTACTTTGGGGAGATTTGCAAAAATTTTAGAGCAAGAAAATATTCAGTATTGGTCGTTGTCAAACAGTTGAACACCCGGGGGTTTTTTCATTGAAAAAATCAGCAGTCGTAGCGCTTTTCAGGTTATCTGGACCGGGTCACATCCACTGGAGCAGTGCTACTGATCTGTTACTTTTGATCGGTGTGACTGGGAAAAGTTTCGTAAATGGTGTAAGGACTTTGACTACATTGTTAGAATGGATTTCTTTTCACCAGAGGCCTACAAACGGAAATGGAAAAACAGTACATCTCCACACAGACATACCACATCAGAGCAATAAATTTAACAGTGAACAATTAACCAATGATACCCCTGAGCAATACTCCAAACCCAACCACCCACCTCAACACCCCCAGTAAGATACCTTCAATGAACAATGGTGAATTAACCAATGATACCCCTGAGCAATACTCCAAACCCAACCACCCACCCCCAATCTAAAGAGAAAAAAAAAGCTGCATATCTCACAAAGGTAACAAAGAAGTATTCATTTTTATACATCACATTTTGTATTTTTTCGGTAGATTGGATTGCATTTATTTGTAAATTATGATGTAGGTTCTTTTTTTTTTCACTGTCACTATGTAAAAAATAACAAAAATATTTAAAGAAATAAAACAACTTAATGTTAACCACATATCATAAATAAAATATTAGTACAGACATTTAAAACAATTATTTATAAATTAATATGTGATGTGTTTTAATGGTGTAATATTTCTTTAAGTGTAGATTTATCGGCTTCGTCCCAATCCGTACTGAGCCCTCCCCCCTCCCTCCTTCCCCCTACATGAAGTGTTATCGCTTATTGACACACTGTGGTATACCGTGCAATGACTTCCCCAGGTTTTTGTTTTAAAATTAGCAGATGCTGAATTTCACTTTCAGCATGTTTCATTTGTCGGCATACACTTCTGTCAGGAACAGGATGGTGACTGTGTAAAGTGCGATGGTTTAGTGGTAATAAGTCTGATGAACAGCCGATTTGAGAAGCTGACTCCTCTACAGTAAAGACTAAACAAAAAGACTAAAAAAAAGACGTATATTGGGGAGACAGCAGTGTGAAGCGTTTGGAAAGCAGTGTGGATTTGGACAGCTGTAGGAGAGACACTGACATCAGAAGCCCAGGGACTTCAGGCAGTTCATAATAACATGAGAGAACAGTACACTAGTACACATGTCACAAGTAATGAACCAAAGCAACAAGAAAAGCACACAAAAAAACCTAAAACCTCCAAACCACATAAAAGGTACTAGATAATGACAACAATTCAAACTAACTCAACGAGGAAGGACAGAAGATGCCTCAGCAGACAGTGACACTCTAATCCTACTAATAGAAACCTAAACTGTCGTTCCCAAATGTAAATAAGACCAAACCTGAACTAAATTAAATGAGGAACTTCAGCGGTACAGATAAGGGATTCTTTCAGGAGTTTATTATGTAGTACAAGTGTACAGGGTACATGGATTATACCATACTGCAGAATCTATTAAATAGCAAAGCAAAACAGCACAAGCCACAAGATGCTGAATAACTTAAAAAACCTTCTAAACTAAAAGTGTAAGCCCAAACTAAAATACTGACATATTTATAAAATAAAATATTGATCTATTACACTGTACAGCCACAGACACTCTACTGTCAGACACCAAGCTGATGGAAAGGAGCAAACTGGTTCCAAATAGAAAGTGAGCATAAAAAGAGCAGTGATATCTGGACCAGTGTTTCTTTGCGCTGTAAAGTGTTTTGTCCTACTGTACTGCAGTCTGAATGTACAAAACATTAACAAGTGTTAAAACATTACTTTTTTAATCTACTGTTTAAAATGATATCAAGAACAACCCTGCAATACATTTTACAGATCATAACAACAAAGAAACAAATAAATAAGAATAAAAAATTTAAAGGTTTCACGATTCAACTTACCTGGGCAAGTGTCCTAAAAACCACTGTCCTGACCCAAATTTCTACTGTCCCAAACAAATGTATATATTTTAAAGCTCTATTTAAATCTAAACTTATCTCTGTAGTTAATTTATTGTTAACGTACCTGCAAGTTATCAAAATGGAGTTTCTTATACCTTATTTTAACTTTACTGAACTGATGTTTTTAATAACAAAACACAAACGTCATCTTACATTACAACTTAGTTAACTCTGGTAATATTTGCTTAATAAATTAAAGCTTAAATAAAGTGCAGCTTATGCATCATGTATGTTTTCCTGACCTCTGTCCTGTCCTACTAGCACTCTCAGAAAAAAAATTTGTACCATTCCAATTTGTAGCTTTAAGGTCATGATTTGTACCTTGGGCAACCAAAATGTACCTTTTGTTTTTTAAAACCTGCTGATAGAATAGTGTACCTTCATCAAAGGTACAAATCTTATCCTTGAAGGTACCACCACAGAGACAAGGCACTTTGTGCCAAAGTGTTCCTTCCAGAACTATTAAAGATCTTTTCCTATTGAACAACAAGCACATTCAACAACTGAACCCAAAAGGCATCAATTTAATATCAGTCATTTTAATTATCAAATACATGTGTTCAACCAATTTCTCCCAGTTTACAGTAATGTTTCCTTCTGTGTAAATTTACATTTTCAGTTCACAATAAAGATTTCAAAAATATTTGAACAAAATATAACTTATTTAAAAAACATTTCACAAAATACATTTTCACAAAAATGTTACAGTATATAAAACATTTTCTGATCTACAAAATAAAACTTTTCACAAATTGCACACAATACTTTTTCCCCCACACAATACCCTTGCATTTACTCAACATACACTTCATTTAATTTACTTAACTTTAAAGTAGAAATGAAATTTTGCAAAATAATATGTTTTGTCAGTCAGTGTCACAGTGTACACAGGTCCAGACCACCAGAGGGAGCCCTCACCTGAATATTGATTGTTTGCATGTTGTTTCCAGTTTTCAGGGCTTTTAAGTAAAATGCTCCCTCTGGCCAAATGCGAAGCATTGTTTCCTAGTGTCTCGTGCCAAGCCTTGCTATTTTGCCTGTTCTCATTGATTTACATGTATGATCCTTGCCTGTTTCCCTGTTTCTACGATTCTCGGTTTCTCTTCTGGTTTTGTTCGCTAAGTATTTGCTTTTCCGGTTTTGACCTTTTGCCTGCTTCACCATTTACGATTCTGCCTGCTGATTCTAATAAATATCTGCACATGGATTCTAACATTCACGCGTCCAGCGAGTCCTTACAGGATGCCTCGCCGGATATGAGTCCAGCGGATATGAGAGCGCCTTTGTGGTGTCAGGGAGTCCTCATCCAAGCTTACCAGTCGGAAGTGGATTTGCTGAAAGCCACTAACCAACAGCTTCAGCTACAGCCCACCAGCCAAGCTACTGCTACCACACCGGCGTCTAGTTCTCGCAGTGAGTTACCACACTTCGCTCTTCCTGAGAAGTTTGATGGCTCTGCCGACCAATGCCGAGGGTTTCTGTGCCAATGCGACAACTTCTTCAGCCAACAGCTGGAAGCCTACGGCAGAGAAACAACCAGGTGCGTGTTTATGCTAATCGCTACTCACGGGCAAAGTGTTGGATTGGGCATCAGCTGTATGGGATTCCGATCCACAAGTGAAAACGTCGGCGAACTATTTTGCAAGTTTGATCAAGGAAGTGTTTGAATACCCGGCGGAAGGTAGAGACATTTAAGTGCAGTTATTGGAGCAGTGGAATATGCTGTCAAGCACTGTCTTGCACTGTCGGCGCAATTGTGGTGGAACGCGCCCTCACTCATGGCTGTGTTTTGTGAAGGGCTAAACATGGAACTGAAAGCGGACATGGCGTGCAGAGAGACCAACGTTACCCTTTCCTAGTACATTACCACCGCCATCCGCCTCGATAATCTACGCAGTCAGCACTGGCCATCGTCCACCAAATCACGCCACTCTCTAGAAAGCCATGATTTTCAGCCGGACTTTTCTGAACCTATGCAACTCAGAAGGGCTCAAGTCTCCAGAGAGGAACGAGAATGCTGTGTACAGCACCAGCTGAGCCACAGAGTGTACCAATGCCCCGACCGAGAAGCCCACCACATCCAAGGTAGAGACTCGCACGCTGTCATGCAAAGTTTCACTTCCTGTTTGTTTATCCCTCACTGATTTATGTTTCTATGCCACAGCGCTAATTGACTCTGGTTCTGCTGTAAAACTCATTGATCATCGCCTGGTTCAGAAATTCTGTATTCCCATGGTTCCATGCATGCCCCCATTGAAAATAACTGCCATCAATGACCAGCCTATAGGGGAGGGCCTGATCTGCCACCAAACCACATCCATAGAGCTACAGATTGGATTATTCCACCGTGAAATGATCACATTCTTCGTTATCACCTCTCCATCCAATTCTGTCGTTCTGGGACTTCCATGGTTACAACTCCACGACCCACTTATCTCCTGGAGGGAAGGAGACATCCTGAGGTGGTCACCTTATTGCACTGAGAGCTGTTTTTTATCTCATCCTCCATGCCCATGCAGATCTACATCCATTGAAAGCCCCATTGCCACTGCCGCTACCACACTCCCAATGGAATATCATGACCTTCAGGAAGTATTTAGCAGAGAGAGAGCTGCCAAGCTACCCCAGCACCAGCCGCGGGATTGCACCATTGAGCTCCTCCCCAACGCCATGCCTCCCAAGAATAAAGTTTACCCTTTCTCCATACCTGAAAAGCGAGCCATGGAGGAGTACATCCAAGAAGCTCTCACTGCAGGCTACATCCGGCCTTCTACGTCTCCCGCCGCAGCAGGGTTCTTCTTCGTCGAAAAGAAGGATGGAAGCCTGCGACCCTGCATTGATTATCAGGGACTGAACGCCATCACGGTTCCCTACCCTTATCCTCTGCCAGTAGTGCCTGCAGCCCTTGAACAACTCCAGGGAGCCAAGATCTTCACCAAGCTGGACCTGCGCAGTGCTTATAATCTGATCAGAATTAGAGAAGGTGATGAATGGAAAACAGCTTTCCACACCACACATGGACACTACCAATACCAGGAAATGCCATATGGTCTCACAAAAGCCTCGGCCGTGTTCCAGTCTCTAATCAACGAAGTCTTCAGGGATATGCTGAATCGTTATGTTGTCACCTACATTGACAACATGCTGATCTACTCCCCCAACCAGGAACAACACATCATGCACGTTCAGGCCGTCCTCCGTCGCCTAGCAGGAGGCATATGTCACCTGTCATCACCTGTATGTCAAGCTAGAAAAATGTGAGTTTCGCTGACTGTCTGTGACTTTCCTGGGTTACGGCATATCATGGTTGTTGGGTGGAGATGGACCACGTACGTTCAGTCACGTACCGGCCGGGCTCAAAAAATGGGAAAGTGGACATCCTATCCAGACTCCATGACACCACAAACCAACCCACTTCCCCCGAGCCTATCCTCCCTCCATCGGTTCTCATAGCCCCTGTCCAATAGGACATTCTAAGGGAGATAGAACAGGCCGAACACTCAGAGACACCTCCACCCAACTGCCCGCCTGCCAAAGTGTTTGTTCCCACCTCGCTGCGTACCAGAATCATACAATCATACAAAGCCCGAGCACAGGTCACCCAGGTGTTCACAGAATGACCCAATTGTTACAGCAAAGGTTCTGGTGACCATCCCTCCGCCAGGACGTCGAAGAGTTCGTCAGATCTTGCATCATGTGTGCCCAGTCGCAAACTAGCCGCCAACTACCTGAGGGCCTCTTAGAGCCATTACCCATTCCCCAGCGCCCCTGGTCTCATATTTCTATTGACTTTCTGACTGACCTTCCAGTGTCTCAAGGATACACACAGTCATGGTCATCATAGATCGATTTTCGAAGGGCTGCAGATTGGTTCCCATGAAAGGACTCCCCACTTCCATGGAGACTGCTCAGGCTGTGTTTCAACACGTGTTCCACACCTTTGGTCTACCTGAAGACATCGTGTCCGACCGCGGAACCCAATTCACGTCCTGTGTCTGGCTCGAGTTCTGCTGCCAGCTGGGCATCAACGTCAGCCTGAGCTCCGGTTCCCACCCACAGTCCAATGGCCAAGTAGAATGCCTCAACCAGGAACTGGGGAGATTTCTTCATACCTACTGCAGCCGTGAACAACAAAGGTGGAGTGAGTTCCTGCCCTGGGCGAATATGCCCAGAACTCCCTACGTCATTCATCTACGGGGCTGACTCCTTTTCAATGCATGCTAGGCTACCAGTCACCGCTATTCCCCTGGTCTGGGGAACGTTCCTGTGTCCCGAGTGTGGAGGACTTGTCTAGAAGGAGACAGGAGGTCTGGGAAAGGGCTCATGTGAGACTCCAGTGTGCAGTGAGAAGGCAGGAAATCCAGGCGAACCGCCGGCAAGGTCCTCACCATGCATACCAAGTGGGCCAAAGAGTATGGCTGTCAACCAAAAACCTGAAACTCAAGTTGCCATGTAAGAAACTCCATCCCTGATTCATTGGCCCATTCAAAATCATCTGGCAAATTAACCCTGTCTCTTACCGCCTTGAGTTACCTCCAGCCTACCGCATTTCACCTACCTTCCACGTGTCCTTGCTCAAATCCTATTACGATCCCACCGGCTCTGCCCCTACGTCTCTGGAACTGCCCCCTCCCCTGGACCTAGATGGCGCTTTAAACACATATATTTGATAAATAAAGTTACTGATATTAAATTGGTTAAACACATGTATTTGATAATTAAAGTTACTGATATTAATTTGATGCCTTTTGGGTTCAGTTGTTGAATGTGCTTGTTGTTCAATAGGAAAAGATCTTTAATAGTTCTGGAAGGAACACTTTGGCACAAGGTGCCTTGTCTCTGTTGTGGTACCTTCAAGGATAAGATTTGTACCTTTGATGAAGGTACACTATTGTATCAGTAAGTTTTACAAAACAAAAGGTACATTTTGGTTGCCCATGGGACAAATCATGTCCTTAAAGCTACAAACTGGGATGGTACAAATTTGTTTCTTAATGTTGAGGTACAATTCTGACCCATTAAAAGGTACTGCCCCAGTGACAATGGTTTGTACCTTCTTTTTTCTGAGAGTGCTAGTAGGATAGGACAGAGGTCAGGAAAACATACATGATGCATAAGCTGCACTTTATTTAAGCTTTAATTTATTAAGCAAATATTACCAGAGTTAACTAAGTTGTAATGTAAGATGACGTTTGTGTTTTGTTATTAAAAACATCAGTTCAGTAAAGTTAAAATAAGGTATAAGAAACTCCATTTTGGAAACTCCACTTGCAGGTACGTTAACAATAAATTAACTACAGAGATAGGTTTAGATTTAAATAGAGCTTTAAAATATATACATTTGTTTGGGACAGTAGAAATTTGGGTCAGGACAGTGGTTTTTAGGACACTTGCCCAGGTAAGTTGAATCGTGAAACCTTTAAATTTTTTATTCTTATTTATTTGTTTCTTTGTTGTTATGATCTGTAAAATGTATTGCAGGATTGTTCTTGATATCATTTTAAACAGTAGATTAAAAAAGTAATGTTTTAACACTTGTTAATGTTTTGTACATTCAGACTGCAGTACAGTAGGACAAAACACTTTACAGCGCAAAGAAACACTGGTCCAGATATCACTGCTCTTTTTATGCTCACTTTCTATTTGGAACCAGTTTGCTCCTTTCCATCAGCTTGGTGTCTGACAGTAGAGTGTCTGTGGCTGTACAGTGTAATAGATCAATATTTTATTTTATAAATATGTCAGTATTTTAGTTTGGGCTTACACTTTTAGTTTAGAAGGTTTTTTAAGTTATTCAGCATCTTGTGGCTTGTGCTGTTTTGCTTTGCTATTTAATAGATTCTGCAGTATGGTATAATCCATGTACCCTGTACACTTGTACTACATAATAAACTCCTGAAAGAATCCCTTATCTGTACCGCTGAAGTTCCTCATTTAATTTAGTTCAGGTTTGGTCTTATTTACATTTGGGAACGACAGTTTAGGTTTCTATTAGTAGGATTAGAGTGTCACTGTCTGCTGAGGCATCTTCTGTCCTTCCTCGTTGAGTTAGTTTGAATTGTTGTCATTATCTAGTACCTTTTATGTGGTTTGGAGGTTTTAGGTTTTTTTGTGTGCTTTTCTTGTTGCTTTGGTTCATTACTTGTGACATGTGTACTAGTGTACTGTTCTCTCATGTTATTATGAACTGCCTGAAGTCCCTGGGCTTCTGATGTCAGTGTCTCTCCTACAGCTGTCCAAATCCACACTGCTTTCCAAACGCTTCACACTGCTGTCTCCCCAATATACGTCTTTTTTTTAGTCTTTTTGTTTAGTCTTTACTGTAGAGGAGTCAGCTTCTCAAATCGGCTGTTCATCAGACTTATTACCACTAAACCATCGCACTTTACACAGTCACCATCCTGTTCCTGACAGAAGTGTATGCCAACAAACAGTAGCGTAGCTATGTCAGCTATGTCACCTGTCAGTCAGGCCCACCCAGTCAGTTGCTTGCTACAGAAAAGATTGCTTTGACTACGGCGATTGCTGGACGCCTTTATACATGCCTTTGTCCGTATTAGGTTTTTTGGCACGTGATATGTTACTTCTCTGAGTCAGTTTTTGTACTTTCTGCGTGAGAGCGCCCTCCAGTTTCGAGGAAGAATGAAACGTCTCTACGCTCATGCCGCCCCTCTCCCTCCACACCGAGCACATTTCACAGAGGGTCACCGAAGTTTAGTTGCACATTAAACTAAAATGAAACAGAGCAGCTTACTAAAGTTTGTGTCAAAAAGACGTTGTGTGCAGCCGGAGGAGAAAGATAATTCCGATGTTCAGGAGCCATGAAGCTCGAGTAGTAAGGAGCTCTGCTAGTGTTCATTCACCTTTTACTCCATCACCAGCAGCACTTTATTCTCCAGCGTGTACCTCCCCTACACACAGTGTAAAAGTAAGCCAGTCTACATTTTCCTACTATGTAGTTGTATAGTCATTGTTGTTCATTTCACGTGGTTTATATGGCCGTTGAGCGCATGCGCGTGTGTATGTATGTGTGGTGTGGCCGCCGCGCTCATGCTGTTCTTATTGTTATGTTCTTAACATTGCTTACGATGACATACAAGCTTATGCTCTCATTAAATGGTGGTTTGCATTCAAGCAGGTGTAGTTATGTTGGCTTATTTTGATAAAAGATGCATTTTAGGCTAGGCCCACCCAATTTTCTCTGGGCCCACCCACAGTGTGATTCCTACGCTAGTGCTGACAAATGAAACACGCTGAAAGTGAAATTCAGCATCTGCTAATTTTAAAACAAAAACCTGGTGAAGTCATTGCCCGCTATGCCACAGTGTGTCAATAAGCGATAACACTTCATGTAGGGGGAAGGAGGGAGGGGGGAGGGCTCAGTACGGATTGGGACGAAGCCGATAAAACTGCAGATCATTTCTAAATGCTGTTTTCAAAAATGCTCATAAATGCCGGGATATAAAGAAAAATCGATTATTCAACTACACTTAAAGAAATATTACACCATTAAAACACATCACATATTAATTTATAAATAATTGTTTTAAATGTCTGTACTAATATTTTATTTATGATATGTGGTTAACATTAAGTTGTTTTACTTCTTTAAATATTTTTGTTATTTTTTACATAGTGACAGTGAAAAAAAAGAACCTACATCATAATTTACAAATAAATGCAATCCAATCTACCGAAAAAATACAAAATGTGATGTATAAAAATGAATACTTCTTTGTTACATTTGTGAGATATGCAGCTTTTTTTTCTCTTTAGATTGGGGGTGGGTGGTTGGGTTTGGAGTATTGCTCAGGGGTATCATTGGTTAATTCACCATTGTTCATTGAAGGTATCTTACTGGGGGTGTTGAGGTGGGTGGTTGGGTTTGGAGTATTGCTCAGGGGTATCATTGGTTAATTGTTCACTATTAAATTTATTGCTCTGATGCGGTATGTCTGTGTGTAGATGTACTGTTTTTCCATTTCCGTTTGTAGGCCTCTGGTGAAAAGAAATCCATTCTAACAATGTAGTCAAAGTCCTTACACCATTTACGAAACTTTTCCCAGTCACACCGATCAAAAGTAACAGATCAGTAGCACTGCTCCAGTGGATGTGACCTGGTCCAGATAACCTGAAAAGCGCTACGACTGCTGATTTTTTCAATGAAAAAACCCCCGGGTGTTCAACTGTTTGACAACGACCAATACTGAATATTTTCTTGCTCTAAAATTTTTGCAAATCTTCAAAAGTAGATTTCAACTTTTTCAGTGCATCAGGACAAGTGGCCATAGTTTTTTTATTGTGTGTGTGTGTGTGTGTGTGTGTGTGTCTGTGTGTTTAGCTGTAAATCCAATTAAAGTAATGACTTTCGCCCTCCACAGCATTTTAACCGGAAATCTACTTGGCCACTCTGTTGACTGCCATGTTTAAAGATGGGGGGGGGGTTACTTCCAGAGTCCATGTGTCTGTGTGTGTGTGTGTCCTTAAAATGCTAATGGCTATCAGAGACTCTAATGGTTTGATGGGATTTGAGTGGGTGGTTTTACTTCCGGAGTTGGTGTCTGTGTGTGTGTGTGTGTGTGAGACTGTAAAACCAATTAAAGCAAAGACCTTAGCCCTCCACAGTGTTTTATCAGTAAATCCAAATTATTATGTGATTATATGACCAATATATGGAAGTCGTTAAACACTCATTAGTCATTAACCTTTGACCTTTTTGATTATTACTTTTTAATTACATATCATTAATGTTTGACCTTTGACCGGAGCTGTCAAAACCAATTAAAGTTACAACTTCTGCAAGGTAAATCTCTCTAGTCTGGTTTCAAAGCGGCACATTCCACAGAGACTGCCATTTTCCTGTCACTGAGAAACTACTTTCTCTATACCCCTAAACTCTCTTGGTGAAGTTATATCCTCACATAGGTTCTCTAACCCCTTCAATGCTAATGACACTCAACTTAACTTCTCCTTTCCTCCCGCATGGCTTTTACTAGGATCTCAGCATGTCTAGTGGACATATCGCCATGGATGATAACTCATCAGCTGAAACTCAATCCCAACAAAACCAAACTGCTGGTCATCCCAGGTGATTTATCCCCCGGTCCGGCTCTTGTGATATACCTGGACATCTCTGTGATTTCCCTTTGGCCACTGCTCACAACCGTCCTTTTTCTCACATTTTGCTAATTTGACATGCAAATGTTGGTTTCTTCTTTACAACATCAGAAGGATTCTGCCATTTTTATTCACACAAGCTGCTCACGTGCTTGTTCTGTCTCTTGTCATTTTGATCCTGGTCTACTGCAACTCTCAGCTGTCAGGTTTACCTCTTAGCTCAGTTTCCCTCTGCAAATGATACAAAATGCAGCTGCACAACTTGTTTTCAACCTGCCTAAGTTCTTGCACAAGACCCCACTACTGCACTAAGTACAAGATACACTATATTGCCAAAAGTATTCGCTCACCCATCCAAATAATCAGAATCAGGTGTTCCAATCACTTCCATGGCCACAGGTGTATAAAATCAAGCACCTAGGCATGCAGACTGTTTTTACAAACATTTGTGAAAGAATGGGTCGCTCTCAGGAGCTCAGTGAATTCCAGCGTGGAACTGTGATAAGATGCCTCCTGTGCAACAAATCCAGTTGTGAAATTTCCTCGCTCCTAAATATTCCACAGTCAACTGTATTATAAGAACGTGGAAGTGTTTGGGAACAACAGCAACTCAGCCACGAAGTGGTAGGCCACATAAACTGATGGAGTGGGGTCAGCGGATGCTGAGGCGCATAGTGCGAAGAGGTCGCCAACTTTCTGCAGAGTCAATCGCTACAGACCTCCAAACTTCATGTGGCCTTCAGATTAGCTCAAGAACAGTGCGCAGAGAGCTTCATGGAATGGGTTTCCATGGTTGAGCAGCTGCATCCAAGCCATACATCACAAAGTACAATGCAAAGCGTCGGATGCAGTGGTGTAAAGCACGCCGCCACTGGACTCTAGAGCAGTGGAGACGCGTTCTCTGGAGTGACAAATCGTGCTTCTCCATCTGGCAATCTGATGGACGAGTCTGGGTTTGGCGGTTGCCAGGAGAACGGTACTTGTCTGACTGCATTGTGCCAAGTGTAAAGTTTAGTGGAGGGGGGATTATGGTGTGGGGTTGTTTTTCAGGAGCTGGGCTTGGCCCCTTAGTTCCAGTGAAAGGAACTCTGAATGCTTCAGCATACCAAGACATTTTGGACAATTCCATGCTCCCAACTTTGTGGGGACAGTTTGGAGCTGGCCCCTTCCTCTTCCAACATAACTGTGCACCAGTGCACAAAGCAAGGTCCATAAAGACATGGATGACAGAGTCTGGTGTGGAGGAACTTGACTGGCCTGCACAGAGTCCTGACCTCAACCCGATAGAACACCTTTGGGATGAATTAGAGCGGAGACTGAGAGCCAGGCCTTCTCGTCCAACATCAGTGTGTGACCTCACAAATGCGCTTCTGGAAGAATGGTCAAAAATTCCCATAAACACACTCCTAAACCTTGTGGACAGCCTTCCCAGAAGAGTTGAAGCTGTTATAGCTGCAAAGGGTGGACCGACGTCATATTGAACCCTATGGATTAGGAATGGGATGTCACTTAAGTTCATATGCGAGTCAAGGCAGGTGAGCGAATACTTTTGGCAATATAGTGTATGTATACTGCAAGACCCTTCTGTGTTCTGGTACCTAGGTAGTGGAATATTTGTATATATTTATTTTTAGAAAAATTGTGCTATATTTCCTACCAACAGAGTTTTAGACTTATGGTATCTTTAGTTTGTGACCTAGTGAACCAGAATAGATGTATTCATTGATAGAGACTGCACTTTTGTACATTTGCTCTGAATAAGCTGCAAATGCACAAAACACCAAATGCTGTAAATGTAAATGTAGCTCAAGTTCTTGCCATGTGTATCTAGTTGTTTCTTATTTTGTTTCATTTTCAGAAACAAAGAAATCAAATGTTTTTTTTTGATGTATTTCTATTTTGCTACTTTACTATACAGTACACTGCTGTGACTTGATACATTTCTGAATGAGCCAGACAATGAAACCCCTCAGCAGAGGAGGAGGAGGAGGAGGAGTGTCAAAAAGTGTAAACATTCCTTAAAGGTCTGTCTTTAAGATTCTTCCTTTTTTATTTTATACTTTGGAGTTGTATCTCAGTTTTGTTCTCTTCTTTCTTTTCTTTGGACACAAACTCCATGCTTGTGTGTCTTGTTTACCTTGGCAAAGCAACTCTGTCCTTTTCTATTCTGCTATTAGTGCAGCAGTGGCTGAGCTAAGCATATTTCTATCCTGATGTAACCTTCCAACTACAAAGCAGCTGATCTGGTCCTGCCTATCATCACTGTCCTGGAATCTATTTTATTTTGGAATCTGGAAAACTTTGCTTTTCTATAAGTGAAAAGTCTGCCCACTTTCAAAACATTGGTTCACATTACAGCTTGTAGATTACAGCTGTTTTCATGCTTGTACTTTTTTAGCTTGGTGAGACAAGACTAAGTCTTGTTTTGCTGTAAAGTTAAGTCAGTTATATTTTTCAGTTTTTCAATGACAAATGTTACAAAATTCTGTTACTACAAAGTTCATATAGATTAGAACATTAGTTTAACATTTACAGAATGCACATCTCTGCCTTAATGAACAAACATAAACAAATAAACAAAACACAATCAGGTAAGTAGCTGAAAAAACGATAAAGAATGAATACCCAGTATGTGCACAGGACATTCATTGTCTCCTTGTCCAATAAAATCACATTTTATTGGATTCCATCTGCTGTGATGAGAAATAATATTAGCTAAATGGGATGATGCAATATTCCTGTTTCTGTTTTGTTTCTGCCTAATGTTTAGAGAGCTACACTATAATCACAAAGATATTAAGGTGCTGAAATAGCTTGCTGGGGTTTACTGCAAAATAATAGACCAGGATTTATGAGGTGTAATTTACACTATTAAAAATGTTATTTTAATCATTTTCAGTGAAACTGCCATTAAGCTGTTAACAAAGAAAGATAGCTTGACAGTAGATTGTGCCTTAAATAATCGTGACATTCTCTTGAATTGCATTACCAATTTATTTCATCGTTATCCTACCAACATTTATTTATGGTTGTTCTTCTGCCAGCACAACACACAATATGCATTTTACACGAAAGTGACTTACACAATATGGCCAAAGGTTTGTGGACACTTTGGCATCACACCCATATGGGCTTTTTGAATATCCTGTTCCATATTTAGTTCCCTTCGCTGTTGTAATAACTTCCACTTAGTCTCCACCAATTAGTTAGTTTTAGTTTTAGTAATTAGTTACTAATTAGTTGACTCTAATTATACTTTGGTGAGCAGTATTCACCATATAGCTTCTTTTGACTTTCTATTATATATATGAAAAAAAAAATGCATAGCATAAACATTTTTAACACATTACAAACAGTAATGTCAACGTACAACAGTCTGTCTTCATGATTCTCCCACTTTTATGGTATATCTTGGAGTTCTATTTCAGTTTTGTTCTCTTCTTCCTCTTTTTGGACCCAAATTCCATGCTTGCCTCTTGTTAACCTCAGCAAAGCAACTCTGTCCTTTTCTATTATATTATTAGGTCAGCAGCGGCTGAGCTAAGCATATTTCCATCCTGATATAACCTTCCAACTGCATAGCAGCTGATCTGGCTAAACTTTCCCCACACAATCTGGCTGGCTCAGCCTATCCTCATGGTCCAGTATTCTTTTTTTCCTGGAATCTGGAAACCTTTGGGTTTCTTTAAGTGACAAGTCTGCCTGCTTTCAATACACTGGTTCACATTACAGCTTGTGAATAACAGATGTTTTCATGCTTGCACTGTTTAGCTTGGTGAGTCTTTTTATTTCCCCATAATGTTCTTTCAGTCAAAAGCTGAACAGTGCTTTATTTTCAAATGTTATAAATGTCATTATTCCCAAGTGCAAGTAGATTAGAACAATAGTTATACAGGATACACATCTCTACATTGTTATGTGGAAAGATAAACAAATAAACAACCAACAAACAGACAAGTATTTGAAAAAATGACAAAGAAAGAATGCCAAGGACATAGAATGACTCTTAGGCTGTGACATTTTATCACACACATTGCCGTAAAGGCTGCAGTGTTTTTCTTGTTGTTTTTTGTTTATTTGTTGTTGTTGCTGTTTGTTTGTTTTTTATGTTGAATGCATTCCTTTCTTAAATCCAATTTTCTTTGTTTAATTGTTAGTCCATGCTTGTGTATTAGTCCATACACATAATGACATTCCACCTAAATTTACTTGCTCTCAGGTTTTAGGAAATTATTCAACTTGCACACACATTCCAAACAAAACATACAGTATATTGGTTGTTGTTAATACACTGAACAACCATTATAATGTGTGGTAAATAATCAAATGTATAATGATGACCTTGTACCTATGATATCTGATAGCAATAATATGATATCTGAAATAATATGATATCTGAAAGAGCAATAAATAAATAAATAAGAAAATGGAAGAAAAACTGTTGTAAAAAACTTTGAAAGAGCAAGGGTGGATTGTCACCAGTTAACTAGGTCTAAGTTATGCTACAAAAATGAGCGTGGCACCTTCCCAAGTGGCATGCATACCCTCCTATCCTAAAAATTAAGAATTTTTCTAAAATGATATTTACATTTATGGCATTTTGCAGACATCCTTATCCAGAACAACTTACATTTATATAATCTATATGCAGCTGAGGGTTAAGGGCCTTGCTCAGGAGCCCAGCACAACAGCAGCAGCTTTGAAATTCTGGGATTTTAACTCATAATTTTCCAACCAGAAGGCCAATGTCTTTACCACTAAGCTACCACTTTTAATATATTGTGTTTTTAGTATTTCATTTTCATTTCACCACATTGTAATAAAAAAGTTTATGTATGTATGTTTAATGTTTATGCCTGTTTATGTTATGGGTTCCAAAAAAGTAAGAGTAATTAATATGTAATTGCAGTTGTGGGCACTAAGTTGGAATATAGGATTAAGCACATTTTAAAGCACTGGGACAACTGGAGTCTTCCAGTGTATTCCAATGAAATATTTGGCTACAATGAAAGGAAATGGGATTAGAAAACATAAAATATAAATATGCACATCTTACCTGTGTAATAAAAGAAATCAAACATTTAGGTGCATAATATTTGACCATTCTATCTGGACAACAGCTCCATCATGCTCTATTGATTTGTGAAAAATGAGAATTGTGATGGTCTGTGAGTGCTATTTGTTTATAAAGTGGAGGTGCAGGAGTGCAGGATTGGCAAAATGCCATGACATCACAAGGACAGCTGGTGGGAGAGCACCACAAACATGTAAGCAAAAGTAAACTTAATGCCACAAGTGCTTTCCACCCCTGCCCCATCCACTGCAGTGGTCTGCTCCCTAATAGCATGATTAATAAATATGTGAGTCAGCCTTCACAATTCAAGGGTCTTCTGCTGCACCCTTAGTCCAAGTGTAAGGAACTCTTAATGCTTCAGCATACCAAGACATTTTGGACAATTGCATGCTCCCAACTTTGTGGGAACAGTTTGGGGATGACCCCTTCCTGTTCTAACATGACTGCACACCAGTGCACAAAACAAGGTCCATAAAGACATGGATGAGCCAGTTTGGTGTGGAGGAACTTGACTGGCCTGCCTCAACCTGATAGAATACCTTTGGGATGAATTAGAGTGGAGACTGCGAGCCAGGCCTCCTTGTCCAACATCAGTGCCTGACCTGGCAAACGCGCTTCCAGAGGAATAGTCAAAAATTCTCATAAACACACTCCTAAACCTTGTGGAAAGCCTTCCCAGAAGGAAGCTGTTATAGCTGCAGAGGGTGGGCCAACTCCATATTAAACCCTTATTAAATTTCAAGGCAGGTGTCCCAAAACTTTTGGCAATATGGTGTATTTCTCATCCTCCTCACTGACAAGGCACAATATTGGTGTGGTATGAAGAGGGAGAACAGTTTATTGAGTTGCTCCATCAGGTTGTCAACCAGTAACCTGAGGAAAAGGAAAGTAGGAGAATAAATACTTACTGTAAACACACACACAAATATAAAATGGCTTTGAAATAAAGTGAATGAAATGCCTCTAGCAATGTATGTAATGTATGCAGTTACTTTGAACATGACATACCCTAAAGATTAATAATTAATTTAACTCTTATATCATTTCTTAAATATGGGTTCTGAAACTTTATCTTAATGCACCAGGACAGCAAGAATCTGGAGGTAATATGTTTGCCTCTTTAGATGCAAATTCCCTGATTGCTTGATTGCTAGGTTATTTTGTTGTGTCTGGAGTCTGAAATGACCAGATGGAGTCTCACATATAGATTATAGAAGAACACTTAATTTAACAAGACTTACAGAACTAAACTTTAAAGATAATGAAAATTAAAAAAAAAAACTGCACCAGGTTAGACTATAAAATAAGAGCTAGTTTAAGTGTTTCAGGAAGGGGTAGGTCGTTTAAAGACAGCCGGTGACTGTGTCGGCTGTTCAGACATCTAAGGGACGTTCATTCCACCACCTCGGTGCCAGAACAGTCTTGACATATATCTACCTCTTAACCTAAGAGAAGGTGGGACCAGTTGAGCAGTGCTAGTAGGTCAGATGGAGCACAGTGCAGTGTGAGGAGTAATAAGAGCATTGAGGTAAGATGGTGCTGGTCCATTCTTAGCTTTGTAGGCAAGCATCAGGGTGTTGAATCTGATGCATGCAGCTACCGGAAGCCGGTGGTGGGAATGCAGAACTGGGATGTTGTGTGAAAACTTAAGCAGGTTGAAAACAAGTCACACAGCTGCATTTTGGATAATTTGCAGAGGACTTGCAGAGTTGCAGTAGTCCAGTCTCGAAATTTCCAGGGACTAAACAAGCACCTGAGCAGCCTGTGTGGATAAGAATGGCCAAATCCTTCTGATATTATACAGAAGAAACCTACATGAGCGTGTCACATTAGCAGCATGGGAAGGAAAGGACAGTTGATTGTCTATACTCTGAGGTTGCGAGCAGTGGCCAAAGGGGAAATCAGAGACTTGTGCAAGAATATTGCAAGATCCTGGCCTGGGGATGAATCACCTGGGGTAACCAGCAGTTTAGTTTTGCTGGGATCGAGTTTCAGCTAATGAGCTGTCATCCATGATAATATGTACGCCAGAAACACTGAGATCCAGGCAGAAGCCATGGTATCTGAAGGAGGGAAGGAGAAGATAAGTTTATAAAAGGAAAGAAAAGAACTGAGGCTAGCTTGACCAGGCTACACTGGTGATTCTTCATGTCATGGGATTTTATAACTTATGATAGGTCAAACAGCAATAAGGTTGACCATTTTTAGTTTGGGGTGTAAATACGGTATCCTGTCCTCACATCAAACAATATGCTGCTTGTCGGTCACATGGTCTTACAGTTACTACACTTTCTCGGTATGACTTAGGTCATGAATTTTATACTGAGAATTTAATGCAAGTTATCAAAATGTACTATGCACCAGCATTCTGAAAATGCAAAATTCAATTCATAGATAGTGAACATTATATATCTTGTTGTATGTTTAACTTCATAGTCATAGTCATAATAGCATGAATATTAAATGAGTAAAAGCATAAGTACTTTGTTGGTTATAGACATAGATGACATGCAATTACAAGTCATAATCAGATTATTCTCAGGTCTAGACACAGAGTGCGATGAATAGTTCTGTTCTATTGGAGAGTTTGAAGTTCTCATTCTAAAGGGAGTCGGCATTTCTCCCGACTTGTTTTATATCACGAGTTTTAATGAATCTTGTGGATGGCCTTTTACAGATGAGAAACAGGATAGGGAGACTTGGGAACCTCATTCAACTGTCAGTCAATGTGGTTTGAAAAAACAGCTGGTCAGGGGAGTCTTGACCCTGGCAGATTTTCACTATTGTGTGACAATTTAATCTACATTTGTGTAGCTTCATCCTTTGATTAGATCTTCTGGTGCAATTTTTAAAAGATTTCTGGTTTTAGTGCATGAACGGTCCCTGTGTGTGTGGATCCAGGGCCACTTATGGCTTTGGACTACCATTTTCATGGAGCATTTCCTCAACCCAGTCCAAGCCCACTGGGCACTGTACTTTGCCCAGGTCACTTTCACCCTCTTCTACCAGGTCCCAAGAGCACAAAGGCTGACTAAGATTTTCTACACCATCCCATACTGTAATCTATACTGAACTTCTTAAATACTACAGCAACTCTATTTGTTTATGTTCTCTATGTGCAATATTTTACCCATGTGCAATACTTTTCTAACTGGACAATCACTGCACTAAAATATCACAGGTCACTGTGTACTGTGTAACATGTTTGGTCATCTAGTTCTCTTATGCGTATAATGTATGTATTAGTCTATGTCTTGTCTTGTCCAGATGTGCAGTGCCTATATGTTAAATGTGCACTGTTTGTTTTGCTCTAAACCAGAAACAAGTTCCTTGTATGCTTAGACATACTTGGCCAATAAAGCTGATTCTGATTTTGATTCTAACAACTTGTGCCACTGCTTACACCACAACAGCCCTGGTCCCAGTTGGCAGTGAACTTTATCACTAACCTTCCAGAATTCCACAACAACATTGTCATCCTTGTTAACACACACCAATTCTCCAAATCACTTTGCCTCATCCCCTGCCTGGGTTACCCACAGCCTTTGCACAGCAGAACTACCTGCAGACTAATAATAAATGGTAAGGACAAATCAGGAAATCTCGCAGGAGCATTCGGCCACTTTCTGTCATGGGCCAAACATGCACAAAATTCTTTGAGGCAGTGACACAGTTAATTCAATTAAGTGCTGTAACGCTAACCCCACTGACTCCCCCACAGTCAATGATAGCTTTGGACAGGAATGATTCATGTTAAAACTAATGAATTCAAATATTTTGCTGATGCGTATGCTCATAGGTTGGACAAAAGCTCCTGGTTACACATTTGCATTGGTTTTATATTATACGGTTATAGAAAGGAAATTATTAACAATCACACTATCCAGTGCCATCCACATGAGGATGGGTTCCCATTTGTGTCTGGTTCCTATGAAGGGTTCTTCCTCATATCATCTAAGGGAGTTTTTAGCTCTTTCCTTGCCACTGTTGGATCTGGCTTGCTCATTAGGGATATATTTATATCTCTATTTTAACTTTTAACTAAACGTTATCATTTTCATTTTGATTGGTTATGAAATTGAATTGAATTGAATTAAATTAAATAGCTAGGCCTTGGGTGGAAAAAGGTTGGGGATCTCTGATATTGACATCATTTTAAAAGACTTTAAAAGTGAATACATACCTAGTCCAAATGCATGTAACCTGACACGCGACACCTGAGCACACAGCTATTTCAACCTCATGGTTTTGTCAGTAAGCATGTGGACATACTCAGTGCCATAGGATGCACTATATGGCCAAATATTTGCACATACCTAAACATCACAGCTGTATGTGCACCTTCCCTAAACTTTTACTACAAAATTGAAGATGTACTCTTATATAGGGTATCTTTGTATTGTACAATTTTGCTTAACTAAAAATAAAAAAGCCTATTTGAAAAGTGTTTTGGCAGGATAATGCCCCATGGGCAAAACAAGGTCCATGAAGAATTTCTCCAACCCACTGTATACTATTATATATCATTTAAGGGGACAACACAACAATCCTGTCTTCTATGCAAATGCAACAAATGCAAACACAAAAAGTTGATGCATCCAAAACAAAAACAGAACAAAAAGATTGTCCACTGTTTCACTTGAATTCGTTCATTACAATTCATGAACACAGTTTATACCTTTTGAAACATGCATGTAATATAATGCACACATATTGCATGAATATATAATTATATTTTTCTTTACACATCATATGCTGTAAATACAACTTTCACATACTTCTCTATGCACATACTAACAGACATAGCCTTATTTACTGATGTATATATTTACATATTTATCTGCACTTATCTGTACATTTGCACAATTTCTACTATTTGTTCTTCTGGTAGACGCTAAACGGCATTTCGTTGATATGTACCTGTACTTTGCAATGACAGTGAAGTTGTATCTAGCTATTAATGCATTCATTGTAAAACATTAATTACAGGTAATTAACAGGGGTTTGTAATGAGCAATGCTTATTAATGAGCCTAATGAGCTAATTAGGTTCAGTTTTGGACAAACTATTAATTCTTTAAACAGTCCATCTAACAGGGCACACATGGGCAATAAGAAATACCTGTCAGTCATGTTAAAAATGTATTTTTTTTTTTGTTGATCATTTAAAAAATGTTTGGATTTCAACAAAAGGTGTCCTTTTTTATTATCTAGACATAAGTATCAGCAAATTAAAGATTAATGTCGAATTTATCATCTTTATCTCTTGTTCACAAACCCAAAAGTTAATAGTGTATAGCAAAAACAACAGATTTTGCCTTGCTGTTCCAATACTTTTGAGTGTGACTGTGTAATTCCCACAAGCTTAATGAATTGAAAGGTTACTAACATCTATCATACCTATCTAGAAACTCGCTTACTTTGGAGTGCTTATGACTGACCACTATACATCAGTCCATATAACAACACATTCCATACACTGTGGGTATTATAATTATAGGCCTAATAGTGCCAAAATGAAAATATGGCAAAGTCAAACAGCACCACATGGTTATGTTTACAGTACAACAAGCTATTTCATTTGTCTTTAATTTATTTATTTTCTTACATTCAGAAATTCAAAAATGAAGGTCACTGCATGTGTTTTGCCTGCCCAGCAGGACATACTATTGTCAATGTTAGTAAAACACATTAATTTCAATTAGAAGAATGTTAGTACAAGAAATAATGACATCATTATAATCAACAATAATCGTATTATTATAAGACATTATACAATATTAAAGACTATTAGTAAAAAGATAGTTTACTCACACAGTATACTCATTTAGGTCAAGTTAACCCTGAATGCTATGTATATGTGAGAGTTTAAGCTATGTTTGTTAGAAAATCAATGAAAATTAAATCAATTATCAAGAGATGTAGCGGTAAGAAAGCCATCCTGTAAACAGTAAGCATCTCAACATTCCACATGTACAAAATATAGTAGATCTAGAACTAATAATAAGACAGAGAAATAATGACAATTACATTAGGGCATAAAAAAAGGAAAAAAGGACTGGGTGGCATCAATGAATATACCAGGAGAAGATATGTCAGACCTTTACCTTTTACAAGGGTAAGAAAGTTAAAGAAAAAAAAAGATGATCAACTAAACAAATTGTAGGCCATTTATTACAACATACAATAACTTCTTAAATGTTAGTGGTTTTATTTATGCAGTAAATATGACAAAAACATTGCAATTATCATGTCTCATAAATATAACATCTATATTGAACTTGATTATTGGCAATGAGAAATTATTTATCATAATCAAGTTTTGACTATGTCGGGTAATAGTACTGGCTTGAAAATAACTGCAAGCAAATTTCCACCTAGAAACTGCAAAACTAAAATTTTCGGTTTGGTGCAAGTCTGTGTTAATTATTAGTGCTGCAAAAATTGGGGACAAATTGCTGAGATTTTGGGACTAATACCATCAGGTAAAAATACTGTTGAATTATAATTTCTTTGCATGCAGTAAATATTTAAGTAGGCTTTTTTTTTTTTTGTCTAAAGACACATGCATTACTGAATACAATTATGTGTATCTTCACTTATTTTAAAATGATAAATACTTTATATCAAAAGAATTAAGTGAACACTTGACCATCAAAGTATTTCAATCTGTCCTGAAGCATAAGAGAATACTTATGAATCAGTTTCACTTGCTTTGAGGTAAATGAAACAGGTATACTTGAGAGGCAACAACAAGAAAACCACCAAAAAGGGAATGGTTTTGCAAGTGATGGCTACAGATAATTAGTTTTTTCTTATCTTTCAAGATTTGTCTCTAGTTTTGTTAAGGTGCTTTTCATTACTTTTAGGTTGCACTGCCCCCAGGATGCACATCCATATATGCAGTCGCAAGGACATCTGGTGTCTCCCAGCACAGTTTCAAGTGCATTGAGGAGATACCAGGAGATGGGCTGTCACATGAGGAGAGCTTAACAGGGCCATAGAAGGGCAACAACCCAGCAGCTGGATGTGACAGACATGAAAATGTCTGAAGATGCCACAGCATCCAGCATGGTTTAGTGGTGGGTCGCCGATGGTCTGGGGAGGAATAGCCTTAGAGAGTCACACAGACCTCCGTGTGCTAGCCAATGGTACCTTTACTGCTGTAAGATACCAGGATGAAATCCTCAGAGCCATTGTGTGTAATGTGTAGGGATGATGCTGGTTCCCCAGACCTGAATCTAACTAAGAACCTCTGGGGCATTATGGTTCGGCACAACTAAAGCCACCAAGTAGCAGCAGAGATTGTCCAGGAGCTCACTGAATGATGTTCTGGATAATGCTCGTTCCCTAGTCCTGAATCCAATTAATAACCTCTAGTACATTATGTATCGGAGCATCTGAAGCCTTCAAGTAGCAGCCACAGACACTCACTGATGCTGTGATACAGGTCTGGGAGGAGCACCATCTGCATTGTTGGGATCGCATGCAGGCATATGGGGACCATACGCACTACTGACATTACATTATGAGTTGCTGTTTTAAATTATGATAACATTCACGCAAGTTGGATCAGCCTGTCATTTAAATTTTTTACTTTGGTTTTTTGTTTTAATTTTGAATCCTTCCCTCAATGGGTTGATTATTTTGCATTCCATTGACCACTGTCACATAAATTTGTTCTCAACAAATGACATTATCTATATAAGTAAACTTAAAGATTTCATTCATCAAAATACAATGTATAATTTAAGTGTTCCCATAATTTTTTAAGCAGTGTATACAGTATATTAATACTGCTGTGGTTGCCATTTTAGTTAGCTGTTGCACTTTGGGTAATTAACTGTGGATGTGCACATACATATAAGCAGACCCACTGCGTATCTGGCCATATCTAATGAGCATGCTCTAGATCCAAGGTTTATTACTGTAAATACTCTGGTTCCAATTTTTTGCAAGATGGCACCTCACATTTTGAACAAAAAGGCAAAATGCGGGAGAACGGTGCAATGCTGTCCACTCATATATTGGATATCTATCATCTATAAAGCTGAAAATGTGCTGGACTTTTAATAATGAGAACAATCAGTTAAAAAACACATGCAATGAATGTATGAGTTTTAAAAAATTTTAAATAAATTAAATCATTTGCGTCCCAGCAGAGGTGTTCTTCCCTTTGCAAAGCATGGTCATAATGGGATCTATTAAGCATCAGCTTAGAAAAGCATATTTCTTTTGCTTCTACGGAAATTTTGTAAAATATTTTTATTTTGGAGCTCAGTAAAGCTGCGTTTAAGGCTAAAATTGCACAGTGCATCTCCCATTAGTATAAAAAACCTTCATGTACTGTGAGCAAGGTTGTCAGTCAATAAAAATAAAAAGTAATAAAAACAATGAATTAGGTTTTTAACTAACTAGATTAGAATTTCAAATCTAGTACTTTACATCAGTTTTTCTTGCGTCCATTGAATTGCGATTAAATAATATCTTTAATACAGAGCATATGGTCAACCATGGCTGTTAAATGAGAACGTACAAAGAAAATTTCATGAGCATGAAGCAGTGACACATGCTGAGAAGCATTGTATGTGAGATAACATCATTAAACACAGACACTTACACTCTTCAATATACCCCATTTGGTCCAAGCTTTCCTCAAAATTATGGCTGGTTTTTTTTTTTTTTGAGACTTTGTAGTGGGGACAAGAGCGATAAGTCCATTTATAGGACTAGTCACTCTCAATCACAGAAATTGTTCTGATTCATAGAAGTATTCCCAAGATGGCAGAGACATTTATTTTAACTTATATACACTATATTGCCAAACCATGAAAAGTTTTGGCAATATAGTGTAAGTCAAACATAAGTAAGATTTTTTGAATATGGACCTTTCCCCTTGATAAAGTGGAATGTCACTTCCACAATTTTTTTGATATTCTGGGGTTTTTTTCAGTGCTTAGTAGTTGCAAAATTGAAGTCAATTTACATGCAGAAGATCCCTGCACAATCTCTACACTCTTACACTATTTAATAGTACATTTCTGTGCATAGAATTTATGGCAACTTGGACTGTACTATAATAAACATGTACTGCTCTGTGTCTTCAAAAGTGCTATACTTGCACTCTATCATAGGTCTACATAGGATATTAAGTAGTGTGGTTCTTGTGGCCAGAAACAAGAAGGGCTATGGTCTATCTAATTCTTATATGCAGATAAATATCCCAACCCCATTTTCTTTATCATATTTTGCGATACAACCAAAGCATGGAAATAATATATACCATACTTCCGGTAGCTTTATCTTCATCCTCCTCTCCTCTTCATATATCTTCACCTCTCTACACCTTGTCTAGTAGGGAACGCTGACAGTAGAGTAGATGACGTGGAGTGCCATACTTGCGGAAAAAGAGCAAGGCTCCTAGCGTGCAAATTAAACAAACTAGCAGCATAAGCGGCACCACTACTGGTGCCATTCCACTTCCATCACCAGGAGTGTTGTCCACCTCAATGATAATGACTTCTGTTTTCTCAGATTTGTCCTCATCTTCGTTATTCTCTTTGTCATGGTTACTGCCACCTTTGTCATCACTACCACCACTTGCTCGATCTTTGCCTGTCTTAAGTTCCTCATCTGGACAGTCAATCCATTCACTTAAGGCAAATTTGGGGTATCCAGGCTCTACTCTCATCAACTGGTTGTTGAACTTCCAATATTTATTGGCTTTGTAGAAATATGTGAAACCTGAAAGTCAGAGATTATATCTGTAGTACATGTAACAATGATTTTCAATTCATTACTAAGAAATTGGACCTATCAAATAATTGACAATAGTATTGGGAAGTCTTTCCCTCCACCCAGAACTAAGAAATGCATTATATCTACTTCTACTACATACATCTATAGTATACATCTGTTTGTTCACTAATATGCCATTACACTGATTTATGTGATCAATAATAACTAGTTCATTTATTTATAAATATTATATAACTAGCTAAGCTTAGCTCTATAAGAACTACAATCCCACTTATATATATTTCTATATCTATATACACTTATATATACTTCAAAATATACATCTTTTTAAACAACTGAGGTACTGAATTAAAAAAGGATTCTTACTTTGGTCTCGGCTCATGAAAGCGGCTTTGATGTCATCAGGGACACCCTGCCACTTATTACAAGGTTTAGGGTAGCCCGGATCCACTGACCGTAACTCTTCATTATATCGATAATATCTGCGGGAACAGTGTCCTTTGTGATAATCAAGAAATGCTATCTTAACAAACTAAAAAACAGTCACCTACTTATTTCCTCTAAAGAAGTAGGTGTTGCCTGTAGGTGTATAAAAAAGGGCAGCATCAATTCTGTCCTGTGGGAGGCCTCTGCCCATTGCTCTCAGTGGCTTTGGGTAGCCTGGCTCCAAATTTGCTTCATTGAACACCCAATGTCGGTCACCTGAGGAACAGGTAATTATAAACTTATAATTTGAAACAAATAAAACAATAATTTGAAATGATTTTAAGTCTTCTGCAACAGATTTTAGAATAAAGTTACACAATGAAACTAGCTCTTACCTTTGAAAAAGACAAATTTGCCATCCTCTCTCTCATAGGCAGCATCAATTGAGGTAGGTAGACCTCTCCAGACATGTCCAATTGGCAGTGGATAATTTTCCATAACCCGGTGATTACGAATACGCCAAAACCATTTATTCTGCCACCCAGAATCAAATAGCATTAAATTTTAACATTTCAGGAATTGTATATATAAGCACATAGATTATTTTAAATACCTTGAAAATAAACATTTCTCCTCTTAGAATCGCAATGGTGTCAAAGTGACCTTCACAGATATCTGGGCCAAAGTGAGGTACTTCTGGCTTGCGTGGAGTGTCAGTGGGATGAGGGATATGGAAAGGAGTGTGGGGGCTAGCTGAAGGTTGAGGATGGCTGTTAGGGTCGGGTCCTACAGGGTAGAAATGTGTTAAAAATGCTGACAGTGTTCTTAGGACACATTTTTACTGGGTTGTCTTTTGTTACTCATTTCAGCTATTTCTCTAGCTTACCATAAAGCTGCTGAATGCCACGACGATCATCCTCAGGAAGCTCAAAGTTTTCTGTGTCCATCCATTGATAAAAAGGTGCCATGATGGCAGAGGGGTCATTTGAATGCTCCATACCCAATGCATGACCCAGCTCATGCACAGCCACCAGGAAAACATCATTACCTAAAGAAGATGACATTCTTTTCCAATACTTATACAAATACCAGCACTGAACCTTAAGCACAAATTTCCACATTCCCACTTTACTATCTTGTAGAAAGCCTTTCAAGATTTGAAGTCTTTTATAGATGCACAGTCAAGAGTCATGGTGTTGGGTGTATGGGGAGAACTCCATATAAGTTTAGATACATTTTTAACAAGCAGTCAAACAAGGTCATAGCTCATACAGTCATGGGAAAAAGAAACTACACCCTTCTTAAATTTTATGCGTTCAGTTATCATACACTAAATAACAATTTTGTTGTCTTCACCAACTATAAATCATTAACAAAAGGTGACAAGAAAAATCACAAAACAGATTGCAACATTCAGAAACGTGGTCGAGTAAAATACCTATATGCCCTATAATTTACATAACATGTAGAACAACCTTAAGCAACAATAACTTAAAAGAAGGTATTTCTGTAAGAGTTTGATCTTTTTTTACAACATTGCTTAAGTTCATTGATGTTTGAGGGCATTTATTTATGCATAGCTCTGTTAAGATGCTGCCACAGAATCTTGATTGGGTTGAAGTCTGGACATCCAGATGACTATAAGCTCGTGTGCTTGGGATCATTGTCCTGCTGCAGTACCCAATTTTGATCCAGCTTAAGCTATTGGATGGATCATATTTGTTTCAAGAATACTATGCTATAAATTGTAGTTCAACATTGTCTCAATGACTGAAAGTTTCCCAGGTCCTGTGGCTGCAAAACAAGCTCCAATCATCACACCTCCACCACCACGAATAACAGTTGGTTTTCAGATGTTTGTTGTGAAAAATGTGTTTGGATTTTGCCAAACATGGCACTGGGCATGATGACCAAATGTCTTCACCCTGGTCTCGTCAGATCTTTTGTTTCAGATCTTTTGTGGTTTGTTCATATGGAATTTTGCAAACCTAAGTCATGCTGCCATATTTTTTTTTAATTGTTTTTGAGAGAAGGGGCTGTTTCCTAGCCACCCTTCCATGAGAACCATACTTTAATTGACGGTGGTGTCATGAACATAAAAAATTAACAATAAAATTATTAAATTATTATTAAATATTTTTATGTTTCTGTAAAGCTGCTTTGAGACATTGTCCTTTGTTAAAATATACAAATATAATTAAAATGAACTGATTTAAACCTTGGACAGAATTTGTTGAGACTAGCAATCCTGGGAAGAATGTCAGCTATCATAAACAATATCTATTTTAAAAATGGCCTTTCTCACTATAGAATGGCAAATTTTAAATTGTTTGCCGATGGCAAATAAATGCGTACGATAAATTACATCCCTTCCAAGAATGATGAGCAAAAGCAATTGCTTCTCTGAGGTCATGACTGCTTATCCTTACTTGGGTGCGCCAGAACACCAAGCTGTAAGATCCAGCTTTCATAGAGGTAGTCACAAGATTAACTAGTATTTAGTAACACCTAGCTTCTAATTACGCACTTAATGATTGCGGAAATAGGAAAGGTGTACTCATTTTTTCCCATGTGATTTCTGTTGGTTTAGGTTTGAGAAAAATGAAATACGTATATTGAAATCTGCTTTGTTCTTATAGAAGTTGCTGAGGACCAACCAATTGTTATTTAGGCACTGATAAATAAAAACATGTAAAAACTTATGAAGAGTGTGCTTTTTTCCCATAATGCAGTTATAATGATCAAATATTTTAGATAAATGTCCTCATACTTCTAGCCATATAGTACATATATTATTGAGTCCTTGTTGTTAAATGGTCTCTTTGGCTGGTCTTTTAAATTAAATGCATGTAGTTCAAATAACATCATATTCAATATCTTTTCAACCCACTTAGTATTGTTTGTCTTTGTTCTTCTACACCAGCTATACTAATTTATATAATAATCCCATTGTGATCATTTGGAAGAAGGTGGGTTTCTAAATTTGTAAAACTTGTAAAAATTTGTCATGCTTTGACCATTAAGTAAACTTGTATGTATATATGTTCTATCAGTTAAAAGTTTAAAAATTAATAACTCTATTGCTGTAATAGCTAACATATTGTAATTCACATTTAATTAATCACATTTAATATTAGAATAGTTTGATTATGTTTATAAAAAATCAAGAGTACAAACATGTTATCCCCCAACTCACCCTCCAAATTATTTTAGAGTCAGATTATATTAAAATTATTGGTGGAAAGGGTGGAAAGTGTAAAGTATTAAATACTGTGTTCTACCATAAAGATCTACTGGGATATTGTTGTTAGACAAAAACGTTCACCAGAAAAGAAAGAGGCTCATCTCTGCACCCAGTTTTAGGTGAAATTACATCTTGATCCCAAGTGCGGTTTAGAATGCATAGCTTTATGTATCGAGATAATATATAGTGGCTTTTAATTGTGATAACTTGGGTAAAAATAAACTGTTTCCATGTTAGAATCAGCTCTGTTTTTCAGCTATATTTTTATGGATTAATATCAAGTACAAAGCAATTATTTTATTCTCTAGGTAGATCATATGAGTAAACTTCTATCAATTACTGTAAGTATATAGTCTTCCATTGAATGGGGTTGTCCAAACAGTATTTGCTCTGGAAGACCCTTCTTAAATCTAAATGATGACCCTATGTATTTCTATGAAGAAATACATGTATGACCCTATGTATGACCCTATGAAGAACCTATGTATTTCTCAGCATCTATTTTTAACCATTCACCTCTCTTACCCCACAAGTCTCTGTTTCCAATTGTCCAGGGTTCTGCAGCATCAAAGTGTGTGTCTCCTCCTATGCCATTTCCAGGAAAGTAGGCATGTGCTAAGAATCCACCTTCACCATCAAATGGACTTGCATCATCATGAAAACCCTCAGCAAAGAAGATCATAATGTCTGCAAAGTCAGTCGTCTTGTCCCTAATGTAACTGTAAGGGATCTCTTGAAATCGTAAAGGGGTGACACTCTCCCACACTTTGAAAGCTTTTCTGATCGCCTCATAGGTCTCGTACTCCCCAATCTTAGGAGTGTAGTTCTGTATGCTGAAAAATAAAACAGAGGAGAAGAAAAAGCAGATTTGGAAAGACAATCAGAAGAAAAGGCTACATGTGGAAATAAGAAAATGTAGACATATGCTAAGAAGTAGGAAAAGAGCAAAGAGAAGAGAAATTGAACACACAGACAAGTCTCATCCAGAATCTGATCCAAACCTGACGGAAAATGGAATGGATAACACTATGCCACAGAGTAATTTCATACGTGTGGAAAAAGTTTGTCATGCCCCTTAAAAAACAGAATCTTTAACAAACACTTCATTTTTTTGTTACTTGTGGATATATGCAATATATTTCCTACCAGAATGTGATCTTCTTCTTTTTCCATTTCAGTCCCTGGATAGCATATCTTTTCTTTCTTAAGTTGCTCTTAAGCTCTGCTCCAAACTTATCTGGAACACCACAGCGAGGCCTCCTCATTGCTCTGGCAAACATTTCAACATATGAGATCATGCACCACACTTAAATTCATCATTTTATTACTGTTTCTGTATAACAGTTTTAGAACATTTTCTGTATGAGCTGCTGGGCAACAGCAAATCACTGATATAATGATGGATTTCTCCACCTGTAATAGCAACCACAGAATTGAGGGACGCCCAAATCATTCCATATGTTTTGTAAATTTATAATATTTAATCAAACTAAAAGACAGTTGTTACATGTGAAGCTGACTTACTTCAGTGTGTCAGAGTCCAAGTTTCCTGTTACAGTTAAGCCATAGAATCTTTGCATTGCAGAAACAGCAGAAGAAATGGATTGAGCTGAACGGGGTGCTTGTATATGGAGATCACCTGGAGGAAGGTACCCATACTGTTGGAGCCATGCCTAAAAGACACAGACACGTGACAAAGGAAACAAAGGCAGATACATTTTCCACAAATTAAGGTTAAATGCATTAAACATTTGAATTTATTTTTAAAATGTTATAGTGTTTAAACATTATTATTAATGAAGTGTGAATCTGATTACACAGTATCATTAGCAGTAACAGCATACATGGTTAAAAATGAACACAAACTGATGTGAACTGAACTTTGTCACAAGCAATGAGGAGACTCTGGAAAAAAGACGCTTCACACTCTGAAGACACTTTTATTGATGCTGTTATAAGAGCATAAGATGTTATTTATTAGGTTTTATTAGGTTATTTGTATTGTATGAAGATGCTGATATTTTCACATAGCACAGTTTCCATGATATTGCACTGAAATACCAATACCAATATACAGTGCCTCCATACTTTCATTCTATAGTGCAAAAAGTTTAGTAGATTAAACCTTCTTTTCAAGCCATTCCTTTATAGTGTTTGCCCTGTGCTTTTGTCATTGTCCTGTTGGGATGTACATTTTCACACTAGACACTGATTTCTAGCGGACTGGAAATTGTACTCTGCTCCCTCCACATTATCCTTGATGGAATTCCAGTTAGTCCTGAAAAGCAACTTCTGAGCACATATCACTACCATCCATTTTAGCTGTGTGACTTCACAAAGTCAGTTGGCATCTCCATACAAATTCTACCAAATACCTGCCTCTCCAAATAACTGCTGAATTAACTACCATGTCATTTACATTTACGTTCGAATTTACTGCATTTAGCAGACTTTACCCTTTGCTTACACTGCCTATTAACCAACTCAAATTCTTGTTAGTTATCTGGTGTTCCCTTATCCACAAAGCTGTTCAGCAATCATATTGTCTAGAATGACTTCAACATATTTTCCTTAGTGACATTTGGCAACAAAATGATCTCCATCTAATTTTGATGCATCCCAGTAAATTCCTGTAGCTCCCTTCATCATATATATAACACTGCCAAAAATGGACAAGCACATATCAACCTTAAATTATTTATCACATCTCTACATTGCACACTCACTCCAGTCCTCTAGCACTGGTCCCACCATCTCCCTGGATATAAGGAATGCATCAATCTGTTCTGGCACATAAACTTTCCTCTTCATCAGCACTTTATTTAAAAAAGAAAAAAACGGTGTGGTGACTTAGTTAACCAGTATCAGGATATATTTACTGTTAGAAACCTCAAGCACTTCTGTAAGTTGCTTTGGTCATCTGCCAAAAGCCATGCATGTAAATGTTATACAGCTAAGCATAAAGGTGGTGGCCTGGCTGCTGTTTACAGTAAGACACTCTTAAGCCCTGAAACTGGCTGATTCAACCCCATTATTGTTTCTGTTAGTCTACCATTCCCAGAAATCTCTGCACTCAGTGAATTACTTACTGAAGGTCCAACCATGATCACATTTCAGGACTTAGTTACATGTGGAATATAATAAATCTGCATTGTCGACTGAATTTTTGTCTATGGTCAATTTTTTTAGTCTGTCACAACATGCTGTTTTTTTCCACTCACTCATACCCACAGGATTAATCTGCTCTACTGGTCTGCACATCCCTTCTGTTTCTTGGGCTCTAACTGTTGAAACTCACAAAAGCTACAGTTGACATTCTAGATCAGGGGTGTCCAATCTTATCCAGAAAGGGCCAGTGTGGGTTCAGGCTTTCATTCCAACCAAGCAGAAGCTACACCTGAGTCCAACTGGCTAATCAACTGATCTTGGCTTTCAGTGGACTCAGGTGTGGCTTCTGTTCAGTTGGAATGAAAACCTGCACCCACACAGGCCCTTTGCGGATAAGATTGGACACCCCTGTTCTAGATTCTCGGTCAAGCAATAAATGCCTTATCTCTTTCCACAATATCAGGACTGTGGATTCCCAAGCCTTTTCTGCTCTGCCCTTTCTATGAGCTCTTTTGTTCTGGTGACATGTCTGATGTATTTAATCAAGTGGGTCCACTAATACAAGACTATACAGTTTACTTCTGGTCATTCCTTCCCATGGTTTATGTACAACACAGGTTAGTGTCTTGAATACATTTCAAGACTAGATTTCAAGAAAAGATTAAATTAGCCATATTTATGAATATTTCCCTCCACCCCATCTGACACTACCTGCCTTTCAACTCACCTATTAACTAAATCTAACTCTACCAATTTACTTGATCCTAGCGCTACTTTACTTCAGTGGGCTATCAGCTTGATGCAGCTCTTGGAAGCAAATGTATATGCAACCAAATATTAAGTGTTATTTAAGTCTGTGATTTGTTCCAACTTTTATATTCACTTAAATATTGGGTGGCATAACCCAAGCATGTTAAATGCATCTAGACGTAACTATCCGGAACTGAAGCTTGAAATTGTAATGTATTGTTACATTTTCCTTTTTGGGGATTTCAAACCCAAATGCATTCAGTGTATAGTAAAAACAACAGAATTGGCTTTCTTTTCCAATATTATCAGAGGGGAGTGTATATTATGCAAGCCTCACCTCTGCAGTAAAAAAGCCAGTTTTTTTGCTGAATAAGCTGTAACCAGGAAACACCTTTTAGATTTATAGATTTGCATATGCAGTCATAGAATGCTTTGCCTTGGTAGTCATATTGAAATGTGTGCAAAGTGTAACATGATTTTTTATGTTATTTCTGTCAAATCCTGTAAAAAAGATTTTTACTGTTGTATTTAAACTGTGTTGGAAAAGTCATCTTTATGATTCACTTCATAATATACATCCAATGAAATCCTGACATTCACACATACCACCTACCTAAACATTGTTGCAGACCAAGCATACTCCTTCAACGCAATGGTATGTTAATTCCAAAATGGCAGTTACCTCTTTGCTAAAAGGCTAAAAGTTCAGTACCAGCAGATATGAGATGGCTGGCTGAGGAGTAGAAGCTGAGCTAAATAGAGTGGCTTTATATGTGAGTAGAAGGACTTTAAACTGGACACTCAGTAAATATGATAGCCAGCATGACTGATAGAGGACTGGTGAAATATGAGCAGATTTTTTTAGAATAAGAGACAATTTTAGCTGCAGCATTTTGAATGCATTGTAGAAGATGCAGGTTTTTTTTTTTTAAAGAACTTCCTTAAACGGAATGTTACAATATATGAGGATACGAAGGCATGAATCAGAATCCCTGCACATCTCAAACCAGCCCACTGGTACCAGTGTTGGACAGCTAAGTGACAAAGCACACTTTTCTGTTTGTCAGTCTAATGGGTGAGACTGACTGGTACCCGTCTGACTGCACTATGCCAACTGTAAAGTTTGGTGGAGGAAGGATAATGGTACAGGGCTGTTTTTCATAGGTTGGGTTAGGCGGCTTACTTCCAGCAGAGGAAAATATAATATATGTTTCAGGTGTCCCAATACTTTAATACTTAATAATGTATCTACTGCCTTTTATGTTTAGAATTATATATAGTTATCAGGAGCCAGAGAGCTTATCCTCATACTCGGTCCCTGCTCTTATTCTTTTCTGTTACTGATGTAAATCAGTAAGAAACACGTCAGAAACAAAAACTCTTTTGAAACTCCATTCTCACACTTCCGACCACCTGATGAAATGTCTGTTATTACATCTACATCCAGCACTTTAAGCAAAATGTTAGTCCCAGTTTACAGGAGCCTGGATCTTGTCCTTACAACGCTTCAGTCGTTTTCCAGCAGTTATTTTCATTTATTCCGCAAAGTTGCCAGCTTCAGTAATACGCTTACAGAGCAGTTAAGTGACAAATTTCAGAGCATCGAATGATACAATATTTTCATGCACACAAATTTATGAATGTAACGAAATACATCTCCGTGGCAATATATTCATGCTGTATTTTTCTATACAATCCTTCTTACCTCCGCGTTTACGTCTCCCTTTGCCATCCCACCTCGAACACACAGCCAGAATGCAAATAAAAGCATCAGGAGTGTATCGGGCCAACTCGCCATTGTTCGCAGCGTATCTTTAAACAGATCCAGAAACTCTTTTTACTGCTTTTTTCTAACCGCCTAAAACATCGCCTTGTGAAAAACAAATGCCGATCAGGGAAATTCTTTAAATACCCGAATAAAAAAACGGCAAATATGGATTTTTTTAATTAACTATATCCATATGGCTTAGATCTGCTTTTAATATCTTTGGAATATTAAAAGGCAAAATGAAAGACGATATCAATGAACCACCGCTTTTTTTCTTTCATCTAATTTGTTTCTTCAAACTTCAAACCGTCATCTTAGTCATGTGCAAATGATGCTAGTCTCTGCAGCCATTTTCTCTCAGCTGTTGACGTGGTCGCTCGATGAGTCCTAACTTTCACAAACTAGCCCAAAGCCCTCCTCTTCCTATTCCCCCATCCCTCTTTCTTTCATTCTAATGCTCTGCTATAGAACTGCTGACAAATACATTCTGGTCTGTCTCATGTAAAGAAAATAATGGTGTGGAGAGAAATGTTTATAAATAACATGCATTTATCAACATGCATTTTACATTTGACATGTAAAAATAATAGAAACAAAATAAATCAGTGTGTATATAAATGTGCTACATGCAGCAACATTGGTATTTTTATACTTGTGCAAATCTGTAGAATGTAGACTGTTTTTCCACCCCAGATATTACAAACATTCATTTTTTTGTTAGTGATGTTTTTTCTGTATTATACTTAAACTCACAGCAATTAAGGCTGGAGGGAAAATGATGAAACATGATGTATTTTTATTGTTTATTCCATGTCCACTGCATTTGGTTTCAGTAGTCAACTTCAACTTTAACATAGTCTTTTATTTTTTCATGTGTTTAGTATACTTTACATAAAGCACATATAAACACATGAAACACTATAACAAAACTGCAACTTAAATTTATTTAGGTTTGTATAATTACTTCTAAGTTTTATATTAAGATATTTGTCTCATATCTGAATGTTGCTGTTAAGTGTTTTCTGTTAATAAAGTTAGTTATGTGTTAGGTGAATGGGTTTGCTTCGAGATATATATATATATATATCAGTGGTGGGCCGTCAGGGCCAGCAAGGCCTTCTCTGCTGGCCTAAACAGCAGTGATCTGAATCACTGACTTGCATTTTAATATATTTAATATATTTTTTTTCCATTAATGTGTATTAAATAATTCCCAATAGTCTATTCTCTACATTTCATAGCTTTTCTCTTTGTTGTGCTGCTTCCAGTAGTGTATATTTATGATAATAGTATTTATCCAATCATATTTCAGCCAGTGGCTGACATCATGTGTTGCCAGGGTGAAAGAAATCTGCCCCTTAAGGCCTTAAAATAAGTCAATATAAGGCAATGAAACTGTTACATTAACCAATCAGATTTTAATCAGATTAATATATATATATATATATATATATATATATATATATACACACACACACTACCAGTCAAAAGTTTGGACACACCTTTTAATTCAATGTTTTTTGTTTAGGGATTTATTTTCTACATTCTAGAACAATACTGGATATTTCAAAACTATGAAATAACACACATGGACTTAAGTAATCCATATGTATCATCAGCATCAGTAGCAGACATATCTCAATATCAACTGTTCAAAGGACATTATTGTGTATTTCGGCCGCCTTCAGCATTGTTTTACAATGTAGAAAGAAATAAACATCAGGAAAGACCATGGAATTAGAAGATGTGTCCAAACTTTTGACTGGTAGTGTATATATGTATATATATATATATATATATATATATATATATATATATATATATATATATATATATATATACAGGGGTTGGACAATGAAACTGAAATGCCTGGTTTTAGACCTCAATAATTCATTAGTATGGTGTAGGGCCTCCTTTTGCGGCCAATACAGCATCAATTCGTCTTTGGAATGACAGATACAAGTCATGCACAGTGACCAGAGGGATTTTGAGCCATTCTTCTTGCAGAATAGTGGCCAGGTCACTATGTGATGCTGGTGGAGGAAAACGTTTCCTGACTAGCTCCTCCAAAACACCCCAAAGTGGCTCAATAATATTTAGATCTGGTGACTGTGCAGGCCATGGGAGATGTTCAACTTCACTTTCATGTTCATCAAACCACTCGGTCACCAGTCTTGCTGTGTGTATTGGTGCATTATCATCCTGATACACGGCACCGCCTTCAGGATACAATGTTTGAACCATTGGGTGCACATGGTCCTCCAGACTGGTTCGGTAGTCCTTGGCAGTGACGCGCCCATCTAGCACAAGTATTGGGCCTAGGGAATGCTATGATATTGCAGCCCAAACCATCACTGATCCACCCCCATGCTTCACTCTGGGCATGCAACAGTCTGGGTGGTACGCTTCTTTGGGGCTTCTCCACACCGTAACTTTCCTGGATGTGGGAAAGACAGTGAAGGTGGACTCATCAGAGAACAATACATGTTTCACATTGTCCACAGCCCAAGATTTTCGCTGCTGGCACCATTGAAAACGACGTTTGGCATTGGCACGAGTGACCAAAGGTTTGACTATAGCAGCCCGGCCATGTACATTGAGCCTGTGGAGCTCCCAACGGACAGTTTTGGTGGAAACAGGAGAGTTGAGGTGCACATTTAATTCTGCAGTGAGTTGGGCAGCTGTGGTTTTATGTTTTTTGGATACAATCCGGGTTAGCACCCGGACATCCCTTTCAGACAGCTTCCTCTTGCGTCCACAGTTACTCCTGTTGGATGTGGTTCGTCCTTCTTGGTGGTATGCTGACATTACCCTGGATACCGTGGCTCTTGATACATCACAAAGACTTGCTGTCTTAGTCACAGATGCGCCAGCGAGACGTGCACCAACAATTTGTCCTCTTTTGAACTCTGATATGTCACCCATAATGTTGTGTGTATTGCAATATTTTAGGCAAAACTGTGCTATTACTCTGCTAATTAAACCTTCACACTCTGCTCTTACTGGTGGAATGTGCAATCAATGAAGATTGTCCACCAGGCTGGTCAAATTTAGCCATGAAACCTCCAACCCCTGTATATATATATGTATGTATATATATATATATATATATATATATATATATATGTGTGTGTGTGTGTGTGTGTGTGTGTTATATATAACACATATATGTATATATATACACAGGGGTTGGATATATATGGTATATATATATATATATATATATATATATATATATAACACACACATATATATATATATATATATATATATATATATATATATATATATATATATATGTGTGTGTTATACATTGTTATACATTGTTTCTATATTCGCTGCTTCTCACTGCGTCCTCTGGAGATTGCAGTTTGGAGATTGCTGCATACGTCATCAAGAATATTCCTTGTGAGGTGTGAAATACTGTAGACTAATTTCTTTTTTACTTTGCTATTTAATGGTTGATTAGTATCTGTTGCTGTGGCATTATAATGATGGTATACAGGTGGATTAATTCAGGAAGACCACCAGTGAAGGCCTAGGTGTGAAATGCATGGCCTGCATATATATATATATATATATATATATATATATATATATCTTCTAATCCCATGGTCTTTCCTGATGTTTATTTCTTTCTACATTGTAAAACAATGCTGAAGGCGGCCGAAATACACAATAATGTCCTTTGAACAGTTGATATTGAGATATGTCTGCTACTGATGCTCTGTAAAGCCTTCATAACGGCTCTAATCTGAGGTGCTGTTAATTGGTGATTTCTGAGGCTGGTAACTCTAAATGAACTTCTCCTCTGCAGCAGAGGTAAGTTTTGGTCTTGCTTTACTGGGATGGTCTTCATGTGAGCCAGTTTCATCATGGTGCTTGATGGGTTTTGAAAATGCACTTGACAATATTGTTCTTGCAAGAACTATTCCAGAACACCTGACCTCCGTGTCTTAAAATAACAACGGACTGTTTTTTGTTGTCATTACATATTGATTACTTAAGTCCATGTGTGTTATTTCATAGTTTTGAAATCTCCAGTATTGTTCTAGAATGTAGAAAATAAGTCACTAAACAAAAAACATTGAATTAAAAGGTGTGTCCAAACTTTTGACTGGTAGTGTACGAAGAAGATAGCCCACAAGGCAGTGTGTGTAGACCAATAATTAATATTATGATAAATGACATTTTGTATTGGGTTGGAGGAAATATCGGTAAGTCACTTAATGAGGATGCCAGGGCACTCTGGATTAGGGGTAAAATCTAGAATATTTAAGAACGAAAATTCAAAATGCAATAGGAAATGTAGAACAATGGGGATGTAAACTCCATAGTTCAAAATCACAAGTTACTGTATATGCTTTTCTAAAAGCTATAAAACAGTACCACTAAAATTGTATGGACAAGATCTTGAACAGGATAAGGTTGTGAGATTCCTAGAATTTCTCATTGATGAGAAGTTGACCTGGTGTCAACATATAGGTAATGGTAAAAACAAATGTAAAAAGATTAATGACGTATTATGGTGTCTATCAGTAGGGCACCGCTCTTATCAGGCTCTTATAAGAGCAGACTTTGACTATAGTTGACACAGGGTGACATCTATACAGCATTCAAAAACATGTAGACATGAGTATTAAGCAGGGCAGGAACTCAAAGAGAGATGATAATTAGATGTCTTATGATAGGCCATGCTGGACTAACTCTAGCAATGCATAGAATAGGAGAACACCCCATTGGACTGTGCAGCTGCTGTGATGCAAATGAAATCATTAAACACATTGCAAAATGTATGAAGGACAAAGGACAGAGTTAGAGGGTGGTGGTGGTGGCTGAAGTGGTTAAGGCTCTGGGTGGTTGACCGGCAGATCAGGGGTCCCAGCCCTGTCAGTTTGCAAGTGTTGGGCCTTTGAGCAAGGCTCTTGACTCTTTCTGCTCCAGGGCTGCTGTATCATGGCTGATCTTCAGCTCTGCCCCCCAACCTCCAAGTATGGGATATGTGAAGAAAGAATTTTGCTGTGCTGTAATGTGTATGTGACAAATAAAGTCTTTTTCTAAATAGGAAAACAAGACACTAGAGAACTTTTTTTGGAAAACATCTGAGACGGTGCTCAGTTTTCTAATAAAATATCCGAGAGACACTGAGTCAATAGACAGAATTTAGTCTTTCTTTGTTTTTTTTTTGGTCTGTTAAGCTTCTGTCCACACGTTACTCCAGTCCAGTAGGTGGCGGAAATGCACCTTTAAGTTGGTTTGCCAGCCGCCAATTAGAGCAGAAGAAGAAGTTCATCACGGCTATGTTCCGGGCCAGACATTATTAAATATTTTGTATTTTTTAAAGAGATTATGAGGGTTACAGAGAGATTAGCTCTCTGACAGAGAAACAGAAGGGAATTGGGTTTTTTTCTGTTCTGCAGCATTTGCGTGTAAGTTTCATTTCATTTTATTTTTTACAAGCTCTGCATTTAACATGTAACATGTAAATAAAATGTGCCATGACGATTAGCTGAGGGAAAAACACGATTTTATTTCATTTTAATTCACTTTTATTTGAGGAACTGTAATAGCACATATTGTGATAAGATTGGACCATGTATCTTTCTGTAACAGGGTTAGCAGTGTTGCTAGGTCCGTGTTCATTTCCTACTGTTTGGGAGTCATCTCTGGTGTGTTCTAAATCCATCTGATTAATTATTCCTATCAGTTCAGTTATTTAACTGAATGTGTAGTAAATATTAATGTCTTAGTCTTTAACTTGGTCAAGCAATTAGTAAGCACATAAACAAGTAATTTACTCATGAAAATATGGAAGCAAAAAAGTGACAGATTTGAATAAATAAAATCCTTCTTAACAATGAAAATAAAAGACAGTTGAATTCATAATACTGAAATATTTTACTGTGAATATCTTGCTCACTGCATGTGTGTGATTTAGGATTGCATTACAGCTATCATAGAGAAACACATTTACAGTTCATTCAGAATCTTAGGTCTGCAATCAGTTAACCTGATTCATCAATTGTCGTTTAAGTGATCTATGCAGATAAATAGTCTTTCTGTGCTGTACATTATTGAAACCAAGGGGTTTAACCAAAGCCTACTCCAGCATGACCGTATCCCTCTGTACAAAGTGACTTCCATTAAGACATAGACCTTTCACCAGCACCAACGTGGAGCTAATGTTTAGTTGTCAGAAAAAAAGTGGAATGTAACCTGGCATGGCAGAATACTTGTGTTTTCAGTTCTCAGTCAGGGTTTGTCTTATGGCAGGAGGTTTCTAGCACCTTCTCTGCCATTTTTGCTTTCTACCCCAAAGGGTAGTGACACTCTACAAACAAAAGAACATATCTATTTGTTTATTATAATGGCAGTACAATAACGCCAGTGCATAATTATTCTGTATTGTTTTTCTGTAAAAATGCAGATGTTCATAAATGTTTTAATTGATAGAGAGAAATACCTGGTGAAAGTCGTTACTTTAATTGGTTTTGACAGCTCAGGTCAAAGGTCAAGTATTAATGAAATGTAATTATCAAAAATATCAAAGCTTAATGACTAATGAGTGTTTAATAATTTTTGTATATTGGTCATATAATCACCAAACTTTGCGCACACACCCCCAACTCTTGAATTAAAGCTTTTCACCAGAGGCCTACAAACGGAAATGGAAAAACAGTACATCTCCACACAGACATACCGCATCAGAGCAATAAATTTAACAGTGAACAATTATCCAATGATGCCCCCAAGCAATACTTTTTTGGTGTTTTTTTGGGGGGAAACACACAATAAAAGCTAATACTTAGAAAAGTTTGACATTCAGGTGTTTACCACAAGGTTTCACTTATTCGGAAATCCATCAACTTTTAAGCTCTCCTTCAAAAGTCCAACCATGGACTTCACAACTGGTAAGAACTTAAATTATCCTATATGTGATTTAATCTTATGAAATATTCATAAGTTAGGCATATCCCATCAGCTTAACCATGTATTGAAATATAAAAATATATCTAAAGTTTAACCTTTTATTACAGAACAAGATCAGACTAGAGCTGGGCGATTAATCGTTATTATCGATTAATTTGACTTTATGGTTTATGTCGATGTTGAAAAAATGAAAATCGATTTTCCGATTTTACTTTGGTTTGGCAGAGCGAGCTTCCGTAGTTCTGCGACGCAAAGAGCCAATGTCTGCCGCCGTTTTCATATGAAATTTAAAGGGGCCTGATGCAATCACAAATTTGTGTAGAGTTTATGGAGAATCGCAGAATTCTTATTCATCACTAAATTAATAATGAATACGCACAAAGAACTGAGCATGCCTTGGAAGCTGTACTGGTGACATAAATTGTCAAGCTCCTCCCTTTCTATATTTGAGCTCTCATTTCCTCATTCCTCCGTCTTCCGTTTTTTCACTTCATGCAGCGTTTCATTACCTCTTTACTTTGTTCTATTTTTTTTTGTTTGTTTGTTTTTATATCTACACTGGGGAAAAGAAGTATTCAACGTGTCATTTTTTTAAATAAAAAAACAGTTCTAATACAGCATGAAATTTTACACAGACATTGGTATTAACTTAAGAAATTAACATTGGTCCTTACCTGTGTAAATAGAACTTTTTTTAAAAACACAATAATAACACAAAAACCTTTTTTGGGGATTTATAAAATGCAAACTTTCACCAGTCTTTGCAAATTCTAATTATTCTAGTAAAATAAAGTAATATAACAAAATATGAGGGATTTGTAAAGTGCAAACTGCAGACTTAACTTAAATAACTTTTTATAAAATAAATAACTGTCACCTGAAAAAAAATCCCTGAAGAAAAAAGGTTTTGTAAATCAGTTCAACACGCAGCTAACACGCTAAATAAAACCAACACGCAACTAACACGCTAAATAAAACCAACATGCAACTAACACGCTAAATAAAATCAAACAGGTGCCAGACAGCATTTTACATCTGTGTATATGGGCACAATCAGGGGCGAGTCTAGGATTCTCATTTAAGGGGGCTCAGCCCCCAATGAGGGTATAATAGTAAAAAATATAAATAAATGAAATAAAATAACGTTTGACTCACAGGTTAGGATGGTAAACTTCCTGATCTCACACACACACACACACACACTTGTCCTCTGATCCTCACTCTGCGACGCCGCGGTTTCTTCAGTCGGGTTGAAGAACACGCTGAAAGACAGGGAGGAGCCGAAGTCTGCCACCGTTTTCGTCGCTAGGCCATTTTTAAGATTTCTATTCAGCCACCCTAAGAATTCTGCGATTCTACGTAAACTCTACACAAATTTGTGGTCGCTTCAGTCCCCTTTAAATTGAAAAGGGCGGCAGACTTTCGGCTCCTCCCCGTCTTTCAGCGCGTTCTTCAATCTGACTGAAGAAACCGCGTCTCTCTTAGAAACAAGCTCTTTGCGTCGCAGAACTACGGAAGCTCGCTCTGCCAAACCAAAGTAAAATTGGAAAATCAATTTTCGTTTTTTCAACATCGACATAATCCATAAATTTGAATTACTCGATAATAACGATTAATCGCCCAGCTCTAGTATGGGGCTGTTTCTCTTCTCATGATTATAGCAGAATCCATATAATTGAATGGAAGATGAACTATGTACTAGGAAGTTCTTAGCTTCTCAGATGAAGCTGTTGCCATCCACCAGGATGATGAGGATGAGACATGGTGGACTTTCCAGCAGGACAGTGATCCAAAACGTATTACAAAGGAGACCCAATAGAGCATTTGTGGAAGGAACTGAAGATCAAGATTCACAAGAGGGCCCCTTGGAATGTTCAAGGTTTAAATACAGTCCGTGTTTAGAAGAATGGACCAAAATCCCACCTGAGCACAAAGAAAAATAGTCTGTTCATATTGAAAGCATCCTGAAGCAGTCATTGCAAACAAAGGCTTTTCCAACAAAGTATCAAATACAGTTTCAGTTAGCATGTCCAATGGATTTCTCTTGTCATTTTACTTTATTAAATATAACCTTTTTAAATTCAAATTCAAATTTTATTAGTCACATACAAAATCGTACACAGTATGATATGCAGTGAAATGCTTACACGACTGTTATGACCCTAGGAAAAGGAATAAGGACAGAACAAAGACAAGATAAAAAAATATAAAAATAAAATACAACAATACGAAATATAAAAAATAAGAATACAACTTGTACTAAAATATGAAATATAAAAATATAAAAACAAGTTCACAGTAGCAAAAAAATATAATAGAATAAAAAACAGAGTAAAATATAATAAATATAAATAAAGTAGGGTATGTATATATAATATGTATATAAAATAAGAATATGCATGTGTAAAAGTGTAAAATGTACATACAGGAAATATAAAATACAACAGCTGTGATGCAAAGTTATGTAAAAATTATACATTTATATACAGTTATATAAAGTGTAAAGTGAATAGAGTGTAGTGCAGTAGTGTCCAAGGTGCAGACAGCAGCAGTACAAAATTATTGCAAAAATTATATAGAGTGGAGTGTGTAGTGTGCAATAGTGACCAGATGCAGACAGCAGCAGTACTGGGTGGTCACGAAGTGGAATGAGGTGATGAGAGCAGTGGTATTGTCCATCTTTAAAGTGCAGATGTGCAAAAGTCCTCTTTGTATGTAAACAGGAGCAGACTGTGCAACATGTGTTGTATTGTGTGCACAGTCTTGGAATGTGCAAATGTGCAGATGTACATTGTGTGTTTATTGTGTGCCACAGTCCTGTAATGTGCAATATCTGGTGTGGTTGGTTGGCGTTCCAACACGAGTATAGGAACATAGTAGATCTAATCAGATGAGTCCTATGTGAGGTTCTGGTTGAGAGACCGTATAGCCTGCGGGAAGAATCTTCTCAGTCTCTCAGTGTTGGCCTTCAGGGAGCGGAAGCACTTCCCAGACCTCAGCAGAGAGAAAAGTCCATTGTTGGGATGGCTGAGGTCCTTCACAATCTTCCTGGCCTTGGTCCAGCACCGCTTGTTGTAGATTGAGTGCAGGTCAGGGAGCTCGGTACGGATGATGCGCTCAGCTGATCGCACCACCCTCTGAAGAGCTCGTCTGTCCTGCATGGTGCTGTTCCCGAACCAGGTGGTGATGTTTCCCGTCAGGATGCTCTCTATGCAGGAATAAAAGTTCCTTAGCACCTTAGCAGGCAGTCTAAAGTCTCTCAAGCGTCTGAGGTGTAAGAGACGCTGTCAGGCCTTCTTCACCACGGTGTTCATGTGACAGGACCATGACAGATCCTGCGTGATGTGAACACTGAGGTATCTGAAGCTGTCCACTCTCTCCACTGGGCTGCTGTTGATCACAGGGGTCTGGTAGTTCCTCTCCTGCTTTCTGCTGAAGTCCACTATCAGCTCCTTAGTCTTGCTGATGTTAAGGTGGACATTGTTCTGCCGGCACCAGTCCTCCAGAGTCTTAATCTCCTCCAGGTAGGCTGTCTCATTGTTGTCGGAGATCAATCTGACAACAATGGTGTCGTCAGCAAACTTGATAATGTTGGTGGAGTTGGTAGTGGCCATGCAGTCATACGTGTACAAAGAGTACAGCAGGGGGCTCAGAACACAACCCTGAGGGGCTCTAGTGCTGAGGGTGAGTGAGGCTGAGACATGTCTGCCCATCCTTACTGCCTGTGGTCTGCCAGTTAGGAAATTGGAGATCCACTGACAAAGACATGGGCTGAGTCCCAGGTGCTCCAGCTTGGTGGTGAGTGTGGAGGGGATTATAGTGTTAAACGCTGAACTGTAGTCAACAAACAGCATTCTAACATAATTCCCCTTTCTAGTGTCCAGGTGAGTGAGTGATGTGTGACGGAGGTGGGAAATGGCATCGTCGGTTGAGCGGTTCGGGCGGTAGGCGAACTGTAATGGATCCAGTGTGTCTGGAAGTGAAGTGATGATGAAGTCTCTGACCAGCCGTTCAAAGCACTTCATCACTACTGAGGTCAAGGCTACAGGGCGATAGTTGAGGGAAGCAGGATGGGGTTTCTTCGGGACACGAACAATGATGGACTCTTTGAAGCACGTGGGGATTGCTGACTGGGTTAAGGAGAGGTTGAATATGTCTGTGAACACAGGTGCTAGCTGGTCAGCGCAGGCTCTGAGGATTCGACCTGAGATTCCGTCTGGTCCTGCTGCTTTCCTGGTGTTCACTCTCCTGAAGGCTCTCCTCACGTCATGCTCAGAGATGATGAACGCATTGGTGTTGGCATTCTCTTCCTGTCTACAACCATTAGCATTAGCTGTATCATTAGCTTCGTTAGCTGCAGCCTCGAAGCGAGCGTAGAAGGTGTTCAGCTCGTCTGCCAGGGTCACTTCCGCATTCATCATACCGGATGTTGGTGCTTTATAGTCCATAATTGTCCTTAATCCCTGCCACAGGCTCCTAGAGTCACTCTGTTGGAGTTTTGACTCTAGTTTTCTCCCGTAGCGCTGCTTCGCCTCCTTCACCACTTTCCGCACGTTGTATGACACAGCCTTGAAAGAGGTCATGTCACCCGACGCAAGTCCCGCCTTATAGGCAGCGGGGCGAGATCTGAGCGTCGCGGATGGTCTTATCCACCCACGGCTTCTGATTGGGAAACGTTCTTATGGTGGTTTTCTGCAGAGTGTCATCTGCTAGTTTCCCGATGAATCCCACAACCACTTCCGTAAACACATTGATGTCATCAGAGCTGCGCCAGAACATGTCCCAGTCTGCGTCATCCAGAGCGTCCTGTAGAGCGGCCACCAATTGGTCCGTCCAGCATGAGACCTCCCTCTGAGCCGGAACTTCCTGCTTGAGCCTTTGTTTATATTTTGGCATGAGGAAGATGGCGGTGTGGTCAGACGTCCCAAACAGTGGGCGAGATTGTGCCTTGTAGCCATCTTTAACTGTAGTGTAGCAGTGGTCCAGTGTCCTTTCACCCCTGGTGGGGCAGCTGATGTGCTGATAAAAGTTTGGCGCTGTGCGTTTAAGGTTGGCACTGTTAAAGTCCCCCGCCACAATAAGCACAGCGTCCTGGTGTTGAGTCTGGTGTTGTGTGAGTGCTTCATGCAGCTCGCATAAAGCAGTGTCCGTGTCTGCCTGAGGTGGAATATAAACGGCGCTGACTATGACCGATGTAAACTCCCGAGGAAGATAAAAAGGACGACATTTTGATGGTCAATAGTTCCAGGTTGGGTGAGCGCTGTTGCACCAGCTACTGTTCACCATTAAACACACGCCGCCTCCCCTTGACTTCCTCAATTCCAATGTTCTGTCCATGCGGTGAACCGAGAAGAACTCAGCTGGCTGGATGGCGTGGTCCGGTACCGCTGGGTTCAGCCATGTCTCAGTGAAGCAGAGGAGATTGCAGTCCCGAATGTCTCTCTGGAACTTTACCCTGGCCCTGAGGTCATCGAGCTTGTTCTCCAGCGACTGGACGTTGGCGAGCAGGATGCTAGGCAGAGGTGTGCGGTGTGCACGGGCTCTCAGCCTGTTCTTGACGCTGGCTCGTTTCCCCCGGGGCTGCGCTTCGGGTCGCGTCCTTTGTTCTCCCTCAGGATCTCACTCGGCCAGCTTGGATCCGGGGTCAAAAACGTCGAATTGTGAGTACATTGTATACCAATAGAAATAAGAGTATCTCTGTCGTACTCAATGCACTCCATATGGAAGAAATTGCCGGTTTAAAAGTACTGTAGTTTAACTTAAAAGACAAAAACAAAGAAAGAGGGGTCGGAGCAGTCGTGACGGCAGCCAACCTCACCTCACTCATCTTGATTGTAAAATTTCTTTTACCTGCCATTCACATGCCATGCTAGTTGAGAGAAAACTTGATAAATCTGTTTTTATATTGTATACTTTTCTTTATCTTAGAAAATGGCCTGGTTTCATCATGCCTTCCAAGAAGAGAGCCTTCCACAATCACCTTCCCTGAAGAATCATCCAACGAATAATCATGCATGCCTTGAATCAAACCAGAATCCAGCTACAAAAGTAGCTTTATCTGAGGGCCAAGGTTGGCCTCAGCTCCTCCAGTCATCAATTACATCCTGCCCTACTGCATCACAAGAAATTGTTTGCCCAAGAATAGGAGAGCACTTGCAAAACTCTTCCCTCAATCAGAGTGATGGTCCAGTGCCTCTGTCATATGTCACTCTCCAGGAGCAGCACTGTGTGCTTAGCTGGTTTCTTGGCTGGGGTCCCACTCAAAGAGAATGTTTTCTTCAAGACCTGATTTCAAAGGCAGTACCAAGAAAGATTTGCAGCTTATTGGAGCACCTTAATAAACTTCAGGTGAATTTATTTAATTTATCACACTGTGCTTTCTTTACAGTACATTTTATTGACTTGTTGCAAATAGACATATTTATATTTGATTAAGATTTTGTGCATTGATGTATAATATTTAAATGTAATGCATATGTTTTTCCTATTTTTCCTATGCCTTGACACTGATAATTTCAACTGCACATTTGAAATTCTGTTTCTCTCACTGTGCTTAAGGTGAAGGACTGCCCTCCCAACATTTTTGAGTGTCAGTTGAGGCTGTGGACGCAGTGGTTTGATACATGGACTGAAGAGGAACGAAATGCCTTTTTGACCAGCCTGGAAGAAAAGGATCCAATCTTTGTTGCTCAGTTCTACAAAGGTCTAGCTAGTACTGCAGGAAGTAATTAATTTTTTTGTTGTTGTTGTATAAATAAATAGGATATTTTCCCCATTTCATTCATGCCATCATCAATAACAGCACAATCAACCCTGCTCTTCCAAATGAAATAAGGAATGTAAGTTAATATTGGTCAGATTAATATCAGCAGCCAGGGGAATCATTTAAAGGAGAAACCAGAATGACCTTGTGTTACAGTAATTAGCAGTTAAGTTTCATATATGAAAACAGCAACTTAATGGTGTTACATCTCAAATGTATGACCAGCAAGCTGTCTACATTGAATTAGAATGATGTTTAACACACTCCTTATAAACTGTATGGTAGCCTTTTGTTTATAGATTCATTTCTGTAATAAAGTCAATTGATTATTTTTTTTTCTTTTTACATTTTTTTATTGAATGACACTGTAGAACTGTTGTCACTTATGAGTTTATCTGTATATCTAATAACTTGTGTTTACTTATGAAGATGACTTATAATAAAATGAACTAGACATGTACATTTCCTGAAGAAAATGTGAGTGGTGCTTGCCATGCCAAAACCCCTCATTGTGCTGAGCAGTTTGATATATCACGTGTATGTTGCAGTAACATTAGCATTATCGTTAGCATTAGCATTAATGTTAGCATTAGCATCAACATTAGCACTAGCATTAATGTTAGCATTAGCGTTAGCATTAATCTTAGCGTTAGCAATAGCGCTAGCATTAGCATTAATGTTAGCAAGAGCGTCATCGTTAGCATTAGCATTAATGTTAGCACTAGCTATAGCATGAGAATTATTCCGGGAATACCGGAATTCCGATCGCTTAAAAAAGTCATAGCACATCTTTCCCGAACAAGCCGCACAATTTGACACCTCATTCGTGGGTCTAAGGCAAAAAATGCGGGACTAGTTAGCGGACAAAATTTTGTACAGGAGAAAAAAAAGAATTGTAATAATAATACTAGACATGTACATTTCCTGAAGAAAATGTGAGTGGTGCTTGCCGTGGCAAAACGCGTGCATGACGCACTTCCCCTCATTGTGCTGAGTGGTTTGATATGTCACATATGTATGTTGCAGTAATTTTGCAATTACCCATAATTCCCAGGGGTGGGGGTCATGTGACGTGATGTGAACTGGACACATGTCACTCACTTCCCCTCATCGTCCTGAGTGTTGTGATATGTGACATGACTATGTTGCAGTAATTTTGTGAGTTTTATTGAGGATTCAAAATTCTGCCCATTCATTTCTATGGGAATTTTTTGCGGCATTCGATCGGGAATACTGGGAATACCGTAATTCCGATCGCCTATAAAAGTCATAGCACATCTTTCCCAAACAAGCCACATGATTTGACACCTCATTCGTGGGTCTACTACAAAAATTGCGGGACTAGTTAGCGGACAAAATTTGGTACCAAAGTAAAAGAAGAATTGTAATAATAATACTAGACATGTACATTTCCTGAAGAAAATGTGAGTGGTGCTTGCCGTGGCAAAACTCGTCCCTGACGCATTTCCCCTCATTGTGCTGAGCGGTTTGATATGTCACGTGTATATTGCCCTAATTTTGCAATTTCCCATAATTCCTGGGGTTGTCATCTGACGTCACGTGACGTCATTTTGACACACGTCACTCAATTCCCCTCATTGGATTGAGTGTTTTGATATGTCACGTGTATGTAGCTGTAATTTTGCAATTTCCCATAATTCCCGTGGGTGGGAGTCACGTGACGTGATGTGACATCAACCGGACACACGTCACTCACTTCCCCTCATTGTGCTGAGCGGTTTGATATATCACATGTGTATGTTGCAGTAACATTAGCATCAACATTAGCATTAATGTTAGCATTAGCATCAACGTTAGCATTAGTATCAACATAAGCGTTAGCATTAATGTTAGCATTAGCATCAACGTTAGCATTAATGTTAGCATTAGCATTGGCGCTAGCATTAGCATTAACCTTAGCTTTAGCATTAATGTTAGCATTAGCTTTTGCATTGACATTAGCATTGGCATCAACATTAGCATCAACGTTAGCATTAATGTTAGCATTAGCATCAACATTAGCATTAGCGTTACCTTTAGCATTGGCATTAATGTTCGCGTTAGCGCTAGCATTAGCATCAACATTAGCATTAATGTTAGCATTAGCGCTAGCATTAGCATTAGCGTTACCTTTAGCATTGGCATTAATGTTCGCGTTAGCGCTAGCATTAGCATCAACATTAGCATTAGCATGAGCATTAACAATAGCATAAGCATTAACCTTATCATTAGCCTTAACGTGAGCATTTAACATAGGGTGCCAATACTTTTGTGATGTCAAAACTTTTGGAACTCTCCACCATTTATAATGGAGGTCTATGGGACAAAATTCCACTTTGAGCTTCCATACCGGGAATACCGGAATTCCAATCGCTTATAAAAGTCATAGCACATCTTTCCCGAACAAGCCGCACGATTTGACACCTCATTCGTGGGTCTATGACAAACGGTGCGGGACTAGTTAGTGGACAAAATTTGTACGGAAGAAGAAGAAGAATTATTATAATAATAATAATAATAATAATAATAATAATAATAAGTATGAGGAATAATAATAGTGATGCTTTGCATAGCAAGCACCACTAATAAGTATGAGGAATAATAATAGTGATGCTTTGCATAGCAAGCACCACTAATAATAATAATAATAATAATAAGTATGAGGAATAGTAATAGTGATGCTTTGCATAGCAAGCACCACTAACTAGACATGTACATTTCCTGAAGAAAATGTGAGTGGTGCTTGCCGTGGCAAAACTCGTCCCTGACGCATTTCCCCTCATTGTGCTGAGTGGTTTGATATGTCACGTGTATGTTGCAGTAACATTAGCATGAACGTTAGCAATAGCATTAGCGATAGCGTTAGCATTAGCATTGTCTTTAGCATCAGCATTAGCATCATCGTTAGCATTAGCATTGTCTTTAGCATCATCGTTAGCATTAGCATTAACGTTAGCATCAGCGTTAGCGCTAGCATTAGCATCAACATTAGCGTTAGCATTAATGTTAGCATTAGCATCAACATTAGCATTATCGTTAGCATCGGCATTAGCATCAGCGCTAGCATTAGTATCAACATTAGCGTTAGCGTTACCTTTAGCATCAACATTAGCATTAGCATGAACATTAGCATTAATGTTAGCATTAGCGTTTGCATTAACATTAGCAGTAGCAACAACATTAGCATTAGCTTTGTCGTTAGCATTAATGTTAGCATTAGCACTAGCATTATGTTTAGCGTTAGCATTAGCGTTAACGTTAGCATCAGCATCAACATTAGCATCAGAATTAACCTTAGCATTACCATGAGCATTAGCGATAACATGAGCATTAACCTTATCATTAGCCTTAACATGAGCATTTAACATAGGGTGCCAATACTTTTGTGATGTCATGGCAAAACTCCTCCATGATGCATTTCCCCTCATTGTGCTGAACGGTTTGATATGTCGTGTATATTGCCCTAATTTTGCGATTTCCCATAATTCCTGGGGGTGTCAACTGACGTCACGTGATGTCAGTTTGACACACGTCACTCAATTCCCCTCATTGCATTGAGTGTTTTAATATGTCATGTATATGTAGCTGTAATTTTGCAATTTCCCATAATTCCCGTGGCGTCAACACCTCATTCGTGGGACTACGACAAACGGTGCGGGACTAGTTAGCATACAAAATTTGTACGGAAGAAGAAGAATTATAATAATAATAATAATAATAATAATAATAATAATAATAAGTATGAGGAATAGTAATAGTGATGCTTTGCATAACAAACACCACTAACTAGACAAGTACATTTCCTGAAGAAAATGTGAGTGGTGCTTGCCGTGGCAAAACTTGTCCATGACGCATTACCCCTCATTGTGCTGAACGGTTTGATATGTCACGTGTATATTGCCCTAATTTTGCGATTTCCCATAATTTCTGGGGGTGTCACGTGATGTCACGTGACGTCATTTTGACACACGTCACTCAATTCCCCTCACTGGATTGAGTGTTTTAATGTCACATGTATGTTGCAGTAACATTAGCATCAATGTTAACATCAGCATTACCATCAACATTAGCATTAGCTTTAGCGTTAGCATTAATGTTAGCATTAGCATTAATGTTAGCATTAGCATCAATATTAGCATTAGCGTTAGCATTAATGTTAGCATTAGCATTCCTATCACAAACGGGACAGGGAAGACAAGGGCCAGGTGGTTAAGGCCCGCGAGAAGGTCGGAACATGCCGCAACTACCCTTCCAGTTAGGGAGAGGTCCCTTTTGCGCCAGCTATTGGCCCTGGCCTGTAACCTGCCAAGGGCGATGTCCCAGTTCTTTTGGGCACTACCCACTCTCCAGAAGACAACACCCAAAATCTTGAGACCATCCCGACACATGGGGAACCCCCCAGGACATCAGATCTTCTGGCCCACGCCAGAGGACCGCAGACTTGGCACGGTTGATGCGAGCCCCGGTAGCCTCAGAAAAGGCTCCCAGGACCCGTTACACCACAGCAAAATCCTCGACAAGGTCGCGTCGTCAGCGTACACTGACACCTTGGCCCTCGTTCCTCCTGCACCTGGGACATGCAACCCCTGGAATGCAGGTTCCTTCCTCAGCCGCTCAGCCAAAGGCTCCAAGTACAAGACAGAGCAAAGGCGACAGCGGACAACTCTGTCTCACCCCTCCTCGTTGCTCGATCAGCCCGGAGCAGTGCCCGTTCACGATGACACGGCTGACCGCCCCTGCATACAACAGTCGGACCATGGCAACAAAGACTGGACCAAAACCCATCCGCTCCAGTAGAAAGATCTAGCCACTTCTAGCATCTCTTTGGTTGAGGTAACCACACGAGGGCCCTGTTTCAGGCCCTCGATGTACGACCTACGTTGGCGGTTCCTCAAGCTACTAAAAAAATAGCGTGTCGGGCACTCCCTGCCAGCCTGGACAAAGTGACTCCGGGCCTCAGCCTTGTAGTGGGCTCGTAAGGGTTCACTAGCGTCCCTGAGCCGCCCATGGTCTCCGTCTTGCCAGGCCTCGTATAAAACCCTGGACCATAACTCAGCCCTCTCCCTCCTCCTCCTCGCCATCTCCTGTCCCCACCAGCGGCACAGGATGGTGATCCTCCTCGTGAGGTCCTCCCACCACTCGATCTGGGTGGTGTACAGGCCTCGCAAACGCTGCCACCCGGCGTAGAAGTGGCGAAACACTGTACAGAAAGAGGGATCCTGCAATATAGTCGTATTTAAACTCCATAGACCCCTTCCTCTCTGTCCCACCTCGACCTCAATGCACCCAATCACCATGCAGTGATCGGAGCCCCAAAAGGGCCTCGACAAGCACGATTGCACCCAAGCCGTCTCCGCCACAAAGAGGAAATCAAGCCACGCAGCATCACCCCTGGAGTTCCTCCAGGTATGGCCTGGGGCCAGCGGCTCGCCGACCCTAAAAGCATCCACCAGACCTGCCCCCTCCATGACCTGGGCCAGCTCCCCTCCCCTCTCTGCCTCTATATCTACATTAAAATCCCCTCCCACCAACAGTATCCTGTTGGAGGAGAGGAGCGGCTCCAAGAGGCGAAAAAAACCTCGCCTCTGCCCAAAGGAGCCAAAAAGAATCCCAACTCCATCTCCCTTACCATCCCCTACCCCCCAAACTGATGGCCCCAATTTCCAACCCTCTGAAAAAAACTCCCGGGTCCACCTTCAGCCTGGCAAGGAAGCTCCTCTTCCCATTCCAGATCCCGAATCATCCTCGTACCTTCTCCCCTGCTGACACGGAGGAGCAGTACCTCCCAAGGAAAGCCCTGACAACCTCATCCTTGACGAACGGGTTGTAGAGATGGACGGTGATCGGGACCTCATCCATCGCAAAAAGGGGCACAAGACGTAGTCCACGAAGTGACTCCCCCTCTGGCAGTCGGGAGCACTGGTCAAAAAAGGAGGTGCAGTCCGAGAAGGCGAAGAAGGTGATGTCCAAACAACCGGCCGAAGAAAAATCCTGCAGGCATAAAACCTTCGACGGCTGGATTTTGCAAAAATCCCTCAGAAAATGCAGAACGACCCAATCCCATCCAAAGCGTTTCTTGACATCCAGAGAAGCATCCGACTGAAGCTGGATACTAACAGTGTCGAAGCTGCACCACAGGGGCCGGCCGGCCGAGTGTCGCTCTCCCAATGCAGGGTTTAAGATAATAGACTTAATCCTAACCAAAAAGCAGAAAAGCAATAGCCCATTGAAGTTCATTGCCACGGAAATTGGAAATAGTAAAGGCGAAAGATTCATGCATTACTGAAGAGAAACCAGAGCTATAAAGAAAAAAAGCCGAGCAGCACCGGGAAACCCTTGTCGGAGAAACACAATGCTCGATGAGGGTAAGGCCGGCCCCTTTGCTTTGGTTGAGTGGAAAAAGGGTGGGGAAAGGTTGACGAGCAACAACTGACAGTGGTGAGCAGAAAGAGGTGAAGATAGGCTAGGGAACAGGGCGGGTTGAATGCAGACGTAATTTGATAAGTAAGTAAGTCAGTAAGTCAGAAAGTCAGTAAATTTTTCTCCTTCATTTTACATCAGAAAACGGTGCACCAAGCCTGGAACTACTGCAATTCCAGGCTGATCTGCAGAGGGGACGTAGCAAGGCCCTTTTCCGGCTCCCAGCTCCAGAAATATGTTTAATATAGAGGACATATCAGATATTAAACTGATAAGAACAGATTTTTTTTTTTTTTTCAATCCAAATCCTACCCATATCCATACGTAACCCTTCGCCTTCTCAAGGCCAGACTAAGGATTGTAACGTGATCCCAGACCAAGGCCAAAAAGCCAGACCAGTGAACACAATAGATCCTAACTATAAAGCCTGAGAAGCGAGCCTACACAAACCCCATTCCATCTATTCTCCTTCTCAAACCCAGTCAAAGCCCAAAACCAGACCAGAGAACACTTGATATTAGCCAAAAGGCCAAGAAGCAATAACCTTTTATCTCCTCTGCTTAATGGACAGCCTCTGGCCACACCTATACAGGCATGCATAAAGTCACATGAACAAATAAGACCCAACTCCTGGAAACTATCCATTTTACATTGAAGCATACTCAGCTTTGCCAGAGCAAAGCTCACAAAAAATATATCAAACTCACTGATATTCCTCTCCATGGAAATTTTTAGTAAAAGGTGAAACATTTAAGCATGACTGAAGAGAAACCAGGGCTATAAAGAAAAAAAGCCGAGCAGCACCTGGAAACCCTTGTCGGAGAAACACAATGCTCGATGAGGGTAAGGCCGGCCCCTTTGCTTTGGTTGAGTGGAAAAAGGGTGAGGAAAGGTTGACGAGCAACAACTGACAGTGGTGAGCAGAAAGAGGTGAATATAGGCTAGGGAACAGGGCGGGTTGAAGGCAGACATAATTTGATAAGTAAGTAAGTCAGAAAGTCAGTAAATTTTTCTCCTTCATTTTACATCAGAAAACGGTGCACCAAGTCTGGAACTACTGCAATTCCAGGCTGATCTGCAGAGGGGACGTAGCAAGGCCCTTTTCCGGCTCCCAGCTCCAGAAATATGTTTAATATAGAGGACATATCAGATATTAAACTGATAAGAACAGATTTTTTTTTTTTTTTCAATCCAAATCCTACCCATATCCATACGTAACCCTTCGCCTTCTCAAGGCCAGACTAAGGATTGTAACATGATCCCAGACCAAGGCCGAAAAGCCAGACCAGTGAACACAATAGATCCTAGCTATAAAGCCTGAGAAGCGAGCCTACACAAACCCCATTCCATCTATTCTCCTTCTCAAACCCAGTCAAAGCCCAAAACCAGACCAGAGAACACTTGATATTAGCCAAAAGGCCAAGAAGCAATAACCTTTTATCTCCTCTGCTTAATGGACAGCCTCTGGCCACACCTATACAGGCATGCATAAAGTCACATGAACAAATAAGACCCAACTCCTGGAAACTATCCATTTTACATTGAAGCATACTCAGCTTTGCCAGAGCAAAGCTCACAAAAAATATATCAAACTCACTGATATTCCTCTCCATGGAAATTTTTAGTAAAAGGCGAAACATTTAAGCATGACTGAAGAGAAACCAAGGCTATAAAGAAAAAAAAGCTGAGCAGCACCGGGAAACCCTTGTCGGAGAAACGCCATGCTCGATGAGGGTAAGGCCGGCCCCTTTGCTTTGGTTGAGTGGAAAAAGGGTGGGGAAAGGTTGACGAGCAACAACTGACAGTGGTGAGCAGAAAGAGGCGAAGATAGGCTAGGGAACAGGGCGGGTTGAATGCAGACATAATTTGATAAGTAAGTAAGTCAGTAAATTTTTCTCCTTCATTTTACATCAAACAACGGTGCACCAAGCCTGGAACTACTGCAATAAGATGCCGATCTGCAGAGCGGACATAGCATGGCCCATTTCCGGCTCCCAGCTATAAAAAGATGTTTAATATAGAGGACGTATCAGATATTAACATGATCAGAACAGATTTTTTTTTTCAATCCAAATCCTACCCATATCCATACCTAACCATTCGTCTTCTCAAGGCCAGACTAAGGATTGTAACATGAACCCAGACCAAGGCCAAAAAGCCAGACCAGGAAACACAATAGATCCTAGCAAAAAAGCCTGAGAAGCGAGCCTACACAAACCCCATTCCATCTATTCTCCTTCTCAAACCAAGTCAAAGCCCAAAACCAGACCAGAGAACACTTTATATTAGCCAAAAGGCCAAGAAGCAGCAACCATTTATCTCCTCTGGTCACACCTATTCATGCATGCAGAAAATCACATGACCAAATAAAGATCAAAGAGTCAAAGATTTCTTTGACTTTTTTCACACGTTTTGGGTCAACTATGTTATGAAATGTGATTGTTCACTTTAAAATGTTAAAATTCATAAGAAACATGTGAATGTGATGAAAAATATAAATTTTCATAAGAAATATAATTTTTTTCATCAAAGTGCAAAAATTCAAAAGAAACATTGAAACAGTGATATTCCATGAAAATTCACTTAACAAAGTCAACTTTCATCATTTTTCATCGAACAGGCATGTTTCCTGCCATGGTGCGGAGTGCTCTCTGCATTGTGCTTCTCTGCCGCTGAAAATGCGATTCCGCAAGTCTCAGCGCTCTACGAGCAAGGGAAAGCGGTTTTTCAGGCAAACGCTTGTTTGCAGCTGAATGAAGCAGTTTTCGTGGATTTTTTTCACATGTTTGGAGTCAACTATGATATGAAATGTGATTGTTTACATTAAACTGCCAAAATTCAAGACAAACAAAGGAAAGTTATAAAAAATATGAATTCTGATATGAAATATGATTTTTTTCATCAAAGTGCAAAAATTCAAAAGAAACATTGAAACAGTGATATTCCATGAAAATTCACTTAACAAAGTCAACTTTCATCATTTTTCATCGAACAGACATGTTTCCTGCCATGGTGCGGAGTGCTCTCTGCATTGTGCTTCTCTGGCGCTGAAAATGCGATTCCGCAAGTCTCAGCGCTCTACGAGCAAGGGAAAGCGGTTTTTCAGGCAAACGCTTGATTGCAGCTGAATGAAGCAGTTTTCGTGGACTTTTTTCACATGTTTGGAGTCAACTATGATATGAAATGTGATTGTTTACATTAAAATGCCAAAATTCAAGAGAAACAAAGGAAAGTTATAAAAAATATGAATTTTGATATGAAATATGATTTTTTTCATCAAAGTGCAAAAATTCAAAAGAAACATTGAAACAGTGATATTCCATGAAAATTCACTTAACAAAGTCAACTTTCATCATTTTTCATCGAACAGGCATGTTTCCTGTCACAGCGCCGAGTGCTCTCTGCATTGTGCTTCTCTGGCGCTGAAAATGCGATTCCGCAAGTCTCAGCGCTCTACGAGCAAGGGAAAGCGGTTTTTCAGGCAAACGCTTGTTTGCAGCTGAATGAAGCAGTTTTCGTGGACTTTTTTCACATGTTTGGAGTCAACTATGATATGAAATGTGATTGTTTACATTAAACTGCCAAAATTCAAGACAAACAAAGGAAAGTTATAAAAAAGATTATTTTTGATATGAAATATGATTTTTTTCATCAAAGTGCACAAATTCAAAAGAAACATTGAAACAGTGATATTCCATGAAAATTCACTTAACAAAGTCAACTTTCATCATTTTTCAACGAACAGGCATGTTTCCTGCCACAGTGCCGAGTGCTCTCTGCATTGTGCTTCTCTGCCGCTGAAAATGCGATTCCGCAAGTCTCAGCGCTCTACGAGCAAGGGAAAGCGGTTTTTCAGGCAAACGCTTGTTTGCAGCTGAATGAAGCAGTTTTCGTGGATTTTTTTCACATGTTTGGAGTCAACTATGATATGAAATGTGATTGTTTACATTAAACTGCCAAAATTCAAGACAAACAAAGGAAAGTTATAAAAAATATGAATTCTGATATGAAATATGATTTTTTTCATCAAAGTGCAAAAATTCAAAAGAAACATTGAAACAGTGATATTCCATGAAAATTCACTTAACAAAGTCAACTTTCATCATTTTTCATCGAACAGACATGTTTCCTGCCATGGTGCGGAGTGCTCTCTGCATTGTGCTTCTCTGGCGCTGAAAATGCGATTCCGCAAGTCTCAGCGCTCTACGAGCAAGGGAAAGCGGTTTTTCAGGCAAACGCTTGTTTGCAGCTGAATGAAGCAGTTTTCGTGGACTTTTTTCACATGTTTGGAGTCAACTATGATATGAAATGTGATTGTTTACATTAAAATGCCAAAATTCAAGCGAAACAAAGGAAAGCTATAAAAAAGATTAATTTTGATATGAAATATGATTTTTTTCATCAAAGTGCACAAATTCAAAAGAAACATTGAAACAGTGATATTCCATGAAAATTCACTTAACAAAGTCAACTTTCATCATTTTTCATCGAACAGGCATGTTTCCTGCCACAGTGCCGAGTGCTCTCTGCATTGTGCTTCTCTGGCGCTGAAAATGCGATTCCGCAAGTCTCAGCGCTCTACGAGCAAGGGAAAGCGGTTTTTCAGGCAAACGCTTGTTTGCAGCTGAATGAAGCAGTTTTCGTGGACTTTTTTCACATGTTTGGAGTCAACTATGATATGAAATGTGATTGTTTACATTAAAATGCCAAAATTCAAGACAAACAAAGGAAAGTTATAAAAAATATGAATTTTGATATGAAATATGATTTTTTTCATCAAAGTGCAAAAATTCAAAAGAAACATTGAAACAGTGATATTCCATGAAAATTCACTTAACAAAGTCAACTTTCATCATTTTTCATCGAACAGACATGTTTCCTGTCACAGCGCCGAGTGCTCTCTGCATTGTGCTTCTCTGGCGCTGAAAATGCGATTCCGCAAGTCTCAGCGCTCTACGAGCAAGGGAAAGCGGTTTTTCAGGCAAACGCTTGTTTGCAGCTGAATGAAGCAGTTTTCGTGGACTTTTTTCACATGTTTGGAGTCAACTATGATATGAAATGTGATTGTTTACATTAAAATGCCAAAATTCAAGCGAAACAAAGGAAAGCTATAAAAAAGATTAATTTTGATATGAAATATGATTTTTTTCATCAAAGTGCACAAATTCAAAAGAAACATTGAAACAGTGATATTCCATGAAAATTCACTTAACAAAGTCAATTTTCATCATTTTTCATCGAACAGGCATGTTTCCTGCCACAGTGCCGAGTGCTCTCTGCATTGTGCTTCTCTGGCGCTGAAAATGCGATTCCGCAAGTCTCAGCGCTCTACGAGCAAGGGAAAGCGGTTTTTCAGGCAAACGCTTGTTTGCAGCTGAATGAAGCAGTTTTCGTGGACTTTTTTCATATGTTTGGAGTCAACTATGATATGAAATGTGATTGTTCACATTAAAATGCCAAAATTCAAGAGAAACAAAGGAAAGTTATAAAAAATATGAATTTTGATATGAAATATGATTTTTTTCATCAAAGTGCAAAAATTCAAAAGAAACATTGAAACAGTGATATTCCATGAAAATTCACTTAACAAAGTCAACTTTCATCATTTTTCATCGAACAGGCATGTTTCCTGTCACATCGCCGAGTGCTCTCTGCATTGTGCTTCTCTGGCGCTGAAAATGCGATTCCGCAAGTCTCAGCGCTCTACGAGCAAGGGAAAGCGGTTTTTCAGGCAAACGCTTGTTTGCAGCTGAATGAAGCAGTTTTCGTGGACTTTTTTCACATGTTTGGAGTCAACTATGATATGAAATGTGATTGTTTACATTAAACTGCCAAAATTCAAGACAAACAAAGGAAAGTTATAAAAAATATGAATTTTGATATGAAATATGATTTTTTTCATCAAAGTGCAAAAATTCAAAAGAAACATTGAAACAGTGATATTCCATGAAAATTCACTTAACAAAGTCAACTTTCATCATTTTTCATCGAACAGACATGTTTCCTGCCATGGTGCGGAGTGCTCTCTGCATTGTGCTTCTCTGGCGCTGAAAATGCGATTCCGCAAGTCTCAGCGCTCTACGAGCAAGGGAAAGCGGTTTTTCAGGCAAACGCTTGTTTGCAGCTGAATGAAGCAGTTTTCGTGGACTTTTTTCACATGTTTGGAGTCAACTATGATATGAAATGTGATTGTTTACATTAAACTGCCAAAATTCAAGACAAACAAAGGAAAGTTATAAAAAATATGAATTTTGATATGAAATATGATTTTTTTCATCAAAGTGCAAAAATTCAAAAGAAACATTGAAACAGTGATATTCCATGAAAATTCACTTAACAAAGTCAACTTTCATCATTTTTCATCGAACAGGCATGTTTCCTGTCACAGCGCCGAGTGCTCTCTGCATTGTGCTTCTCTGGCGCTGAAAATGCGATTCCGCAAGTCTCAGCGCTCTACGAGCAAGGGAAAGCGGTTTTTCAGGCAAACGCTTGTTTGCAGCTGAATGAAGCAGTTTTCGTGGACTTTTTTCACATGTTTGGAGTCAACTATGATATGAAATGTGATTGTTTACATTAAACTGCCAAAATTCAAGACAAACAAAGGAAAGTTATAAAAAATATGAGTTTTGATATGAAATATGATTTTTTTCATCAAAGTGCAAAAATTCAAAAGAAACATTGAAACAGTGATATTCCATGAAAATTCACTTAACAAAGTCAACTTTCATCATTTTTCATCGAACAGGCATGTTTCCTGCCATGGTGCGGAGTGCTCTCTGCATTGTGCTTCTCTGGCGCTGAAAATGCGATTCCGCAAGTCTCAGCGCTCTACGAGCAAGGGAAAGCGGTTTTTCAGGCAAACGCTTGTTTGCAGCTGAATGAAGCAGTTTTCGTGGACTTTTTTCACATGTTTGGAGTCAACTATGATATGAAATGTGATTGTTTACATTAAAATGCCAAAATTCAAGAGAAACAAAGGAAAGTTATAAAAAATATGAATTTTGATATGAAATATGATTTTTTTCATCAAAGTGCAAAAATTCAAAAGAAACATTGAAACAGTGATATTCCATGAAAATTCACTTAACAAAGTCAACTTTCATCATTTTTCATCGAACAGGCATGTTTCCTGCCATAGTGCGGAGTGCTCTCTGCATTGTGCTTCTCTGGCGCTGAAAATGCGATTCCGCAAGTCTCAGCGCTCTACGAGCAAGGGAAAGCGGTTTTTCAGGCAAACGCTTGTTTGCAGCTGAATGAAGCAGTTTTCGTGGACTTTTTTCACATGTTTGGAGTCAACTATGATATGAAATGTGATTGTTTACATTAAAATGCCAAAATTCAAGACAAACAAAGGAAAGTTATAAAAAATATGAATTTTGACATGAAATATGATTTTTTTCATCAAAGTGCAAAAATTCAAAAGAAACATTGAAACAGTGATATTCCATGAAAATTCACTTAACAAAGTCAACTTTCATCATTTTTCATCGAACAGGCATGTTTCCTGTCACAGCGCCGAGTGCTCTCTGCATTGTGCTTCTCTGGCGCTGAAAATGCGATTCCGCAAGTCTCAGCGCTCTACGAGCAAGGGAAAGCGGTTTTTCAGGCAAACGCTTGTTTGCAGCTGAATGAAGCAGTTTTCGTGGACTTTTTTCACATGTTTGGAGTCAACTATGATATGAAATGTGATTGTTTACATTAAACTGCCAAAATTCAAGACAAACAAAGGAAAGTTATAAAAAATATGAATTTTGATATGAAATATGATTTTTTTCATCAAAGTGCAAAAATTCAAAAGAAACATTGAAACAGTGATAATCCATGAAAATTCACTTAACAAAGTCAACTTTCATCATTTTTCATCGAACAGACATGTTTCCTGCCATAGTGCGGAGTGCTCTCTGCATTGTGCTTCTCTGGCGCTGAAAATGCGATTCCGCAAGTCTCAGCGCTCTACGAGCAAGGGAAAGCGGTTTTTCAGGCAAACGCTTGTTTGCAGCTGAATGAAGCAGTTTTCGTGGACTTTTTTCATATGTTTGGAGTCAACTATGATATGAAATGTGATTGTTTACATTAAAATGCCAAAATTCAAGAGAAACAAAGGAAAGTTATAAAAAAGATTAATTTTGATATGAAATATGATTTTTTTCATCAAAGTGCAAAAATTCAAAAGAAACATTGAAACAGTGATAATCCATGAAAATTCACTTAACAAAGTAAACTTTCATCTTTTTTCATCGAACAGACATGTTTCCTGCCATAGTGCGGAGTGCTCTCTGCATTGTGCTTCTCTGGCGCTGAAAATGCGATTCCGCAAGTCTCAGCGCTCTACGAGCAAGGGAAAGCGGTTTTTCAGGCAAACGCTTGTTTGCAGCTGAATGAAGCAGTTTTCGTGGACTTTTTTCATATGTTTGGAGTAAACTATGATATGAAATGTGATTGTTTACATTAAAATGCCAAAATTCGGAGAAACAAAGGAAAGTTATAAAAAATATGAATTTTGATTTGAAATATGATTTTTTTCATCAAAGTGAAAAAATTCAAAAGAAACATTGAAACAGTGATATTCCATGAAAATTCACTTAACAAAGTCAACTTTCATCATTTTTCATCGAACAGGCATGTTTCCTGTCACAGCGCCGAGTGCTCTCTGCATTGTGCTTCTCTGGCGCTGAAAATGCGATTCCGCAAGTCTCAGCGCTCTACGAGCAAGGGATAGCGGTTTTTCAGGCAAACGCTTGTTTGCAGCTGAATGAAGCAGTTTTCGTGGACTTTTTTCATATGTTTGGAGTAAACTATGATATGAAATGTGATTGTTTACATTAAAATGCCAAAATTCAAGAGAAACAAAGGAAAGTTATAAAAAATATGAATTTTGATATGAAATATGATTTTTTTCATCAAAGTGCAAAAATTCAAAAGAAACATTGAAACAGTGATAATCCATGAAAATTCACTTAACAAAGTCAACTTTCATCATTTTTCATCGAACAGACATGTTTCCTGCCATAGTGCGGAGTGCTCTCTGCATTGTGCTTCTCTGGCGCTGAAAATGCGATTCCGCAAGTCTCAGCGCTCTACGAGCAAGGGAAAGCGGTTTTTCAGGCAAACGCTTGTTTGCAGCTGAATGAAGCAGTTTTCGTGGACTTTTTTCATATGTTTGGAGTAAACTATGATATGAAATGTGATTGTTTACATTAAAATGCCAAAATTCGGAGAAACAAAGGAAAGTTATAAAAAAGATTAATTTTGATATGATTTTTTTCATCAAAGTGAAAAAATTCAAAAGAAACATTGAAACAGTGATATTCCATGAAAATTCACTTAACAAAATCAACTTTCATCATTTTTCATCGAACAGGCATGTTTCCTGTCACAGCGCCGAGTGCTCTCTGCATTGTGCTTCTCTGGCGCTGAAAATGCGATTCCGCAAGTCTCAGCGCTCTACGAGCAAGGGAAAGCGGTTTTTCAGGCAAACGCTTGTTTGCAGCTGAATGAAGCAGTTTTCGTGGACTTTTTTCATATGTTTGGAGTAAACTATGATATGAAATGTGATTGTTTACATTAAAATGCCAAAATTCAAGAGAAACAAAGGAAAGTTATAAAAAAGATTAATTTTGATATGAAATATGATTTTTTTCATCAAAGTGCAAAAATTCAAAAGAAACATTGAAACAGTGATAATCCATGAAAATTCACTTAACAAAGTAAACTTTCATCTTTTTTCATCGAACAGACATGTTTCCTGCCATAGTGCGGAGTGCTCTCTGCATTGTGCTTCTCTGGCGCTGAAAATGCGATTCCGCAAGTCTCAGCGCTCTACGAGCAAGGGAAAGCGGTTTTTCAGGCAAACGCTTGTTTGCAGCTGAATGAATCAGTTTTCGTGGACTTTTTTCATATGTTTGGAGTAAACTATGATATGAAATGTGATTGTTTACATTAAAATGCCAAAATTCAAGAGAAACAAAGGAAAGTTATAAAAAAGATTAATTTTGATATGATTTTTTTCATCAAAGTGAAAAAATTCAAAAGAAACATTGAAACAGTGATATTCCATGAAAATTCACTTAACAAAGTCAACTTTCATCATTTTTCATCGAACAGGCATGTTTCCTGTCACAGCGCCGAGTGCTCTCTGCATTGTGCTTCTCTGGCGCTGAAAATGCGATTCCGCAAGTCTCAGCGCTCTACGAGCAAGGGAAAGCGGTTTTTCAGGCAAACGCTTGTTTGCAGCTGAATGAAGCAGTTTTCGTGGACTTTTTTCACATGTTTGGAGTCAACTATGATATGAAATGTGATTGTTTACATTAAAATGCCAAAATTCATGAGAAACAAAGGAAAGTTATAAAAAAGATTATTTTTGATATGAAATATGATTTCTTTCATCAAAGTGCACAAATTCAAAAGAAACATTGAAACAGTGATAATCCATGAAAATTCACTTAACAAAGTCAACTTTCATCATTTTTCATCGAACAGACATGTTTCCTGCCATAGTGCGGAGTGCTCTCTGCATTGTGCTTCTCTGGCGCTGAAAATGCGATTCCGCAAGTCTCAGCGCTCTACGAGCAAGGGAAAGCGGTTTTTCAGGCAAACGCTTGTTTGCAGCTGAATGAAGCAGTTTTCGTGGACTTTTTTCATATGTTTGGAGTAAACTATGATATGAAATGTGATTGTTTACATTAAAATGCCAAAATTCAAGAGAAACAAAGGAAAGTTATAAAAAATATGAATTTTGATATGAAATATGATTTTTTTCATCAAAGTGCAAAAATTCAAAAGAAACATTGAAACAGTGATAATCCATGAAAATTCACTTAACAAAGTCAACTTTCATCATTTTTCATCGAACAGACATGTTTCCTGCCATAGTGCGGAGTGCTCTCTGCATTGTGCTTCTCTGGCGCTGAAAATGCGATTCCGCAAGTCTCAGCGCTCTACGAGCAAGGGAAAGCGGTTTTTCAGGCAAACGCTTGTTTGCAGCTGAATGAAGCAGTTTTCGTGGACTTTTTTCATATGTTTGGAGTAAACTATGATATGAAATGTGATTGTTTACATTAAAATGCCAAAATTCAAGAGAAACAAAGGAAAGTTATAAAAAAGATTAATTTTGATATGATTTTTTTCATCAAAGTGAAAAAATTCAAAAGAAACATTGAAACAGTGATATTCCATGAAAATTCACTTAACAAAGTCAACTTTCATCATTTTTCATCGAACAGGCATGTTTCCTGTCACAGCGCCGAGTGCTCTCTGCATTGTGCTTCTCTGGCGCTGAAAATGCGATTCCGCAAGTCTCAGCGCTCTACGAGCAAGGGAAAGCGGTTTTTCAGGCAAACGCTTGTTTGCAGCTGAATGAAGCAGTTTTCGTGGACATTTTTCACATGTTTGGAGTCAACTATGATATGAAATGTGATTGTTTACATTAAAATGCCAAAATTCATGAGAAACAAAGGAAAGTTATAAAAAAGATTATTTTTGATATGAAATATGATTTCTTTCATCAAAGTGCACAAATTCAAAAGAAACATTGAAACAGTGATAATCCATGAAAATTCACTTAACAAAGTCAACTTTCATCATTTTTCATCGAACAGACATGTTTCCTGCCATAGTGCGGAGTGCTCTCTGCATTGTGCTTCTCTGGCGCTGAAAATGCGATTCCGCAAGTCTCAGCGCTCTACGAGCAAGGGAAAGCGGTTTTTCAGGCAAACGCTTGTTTGCAGCTGAATGAAGCAGTTTTCGTGGACTTTTTTCATATGTTTGGAGTAAACTATGATATGAAATGTGATTGTTTACATTAAAATGCCAAAATTCAAGAGAAACAAAGGAAAGTTATAAAAAAGATTAATTTTGATATGATTTTTTTCATCAAAGTGCAAAAATTCAAAAGAAACATTGAAACAGTGATATTCCATGAAAATTCACTTAACAAAGTCAACTTTCATCATTTTTCATCGAACAGGCATGTTTCCTGTCACAGCGCCGAGTGCTCTCTGCATTGTGCTTCTCTGGCGCTGAAAATGCGATTCCGCAAGTCTCAGCGCTCTACGAGCAAGGGAAAGCGGTTTTTCAGGCAAACGCTTGTTTGCAGCTGAATGAAGCCGTTTTCGTGGACTTTTTTCATATGTTTGGAGTAAACTATGATATGAAATGTGATTGTTTACATTAAAATGCCAAAATTCAAGAGAAACAAAGGAAAGTTATAAAAAAGATTAATTTTGATATGATTTTTTTCATCAAAGTGCAAAAATTCAAAAGAAACATTGAAACAGTGATATTCCATGAAAATTCACTTAACAAAGTCAACTTTCATCATTTTTCATCGAACAGGCATGTTTCCTGTCACAGCGCCGAGTGCTCTCTGCATTGTGCTTCTCTGGCGCTGAAAATGCGATTCCGCAAGTCTCAGCGCTCTACGAGCAAGGGAAAGCGGTTTTTCAGGCAAACGCTTGTTTGCAGCTGAATGAAGCAGTTTTCGTGGACATTTTTCACATGTTTGGAGTCAACTATGATATGAAATGTGATTGTTTACATTAAAATGCCAAAATTCATGAGAAACAAAGGAAAGTTATAAAAAAGATTATTTTTGATATGAAATATGATTTCTTTCATCAAAGTGCACAAATTCAAAAGAAACATTGAAACAGTGATAATCCATGAAAATTCACTTAACAAAGTCAACTTTCATCATTTTTCATCGAACAGACATGTTTCCTGCCATAGTGCGGAGTGCTCTCTGCATTGTGCTTCTCTGGCGCTGAAAATGCGATTCCGCAAGTCTCAGCGCTCTACGAGCAAGGGAAAGCGGTTTTTCAGGCAAACGCTTGTTTGCAGCTGAATGAAGCAGTTTTCGTGGACATTTTTCACATGTTTGGAGTCAACTATGATATGAAATGTGATTGTTTACATTAAAATGCCAAAATTCATGAGAAACAAAGGAAAGTTATAAAAAAGATTATTTTTGATATGAAATATGATTTCTTTCATCAAAGTGCACAAATTCAAAAGAAACATTGAAACAGTGATAATCCATGAAAATTCACTTAACAAAGTCAACTTTCATCATTTTTCATCGAACAGACATGTTTCCTGCCATAGTGCGGAGTGCTCTCTGCATTGTGCTTCTCTGGCGCTGAAAAATGCGATTCCGCAAGTCTCAGCGCCCTACGAGCAAGGGAAAGCGGTTTTTCAGGCAAACGCTTGTTTGCAGCTGAATGAAGCAGTTTTCGTGGACTTTTTTCACATGTTTGGAGTCAACTATGATATGAAATGTGATTGTTTACATTAAACTGCCAAAATTCAAGACAAACAAAGGAAAGTTATAAAAAATATGAATTTTGATATGAAATATGATTTTTTTCATCAAAGTGCAAAAATTCAAAAGAAACATTGAAACAGTGATAATCCATGAAAATTCACTTAACAAAGTCAACTTTCATCATTTTTCATCGAACAGACATGTTTCCTGCCATAGTGCGGAGTGCTCTCTGCATTGTGCTTCTCTGGCGCTGAAAATGCGATTCCGCAAGTCTCAGCGCTCTACGAGCAAGGGAAAGCGGTTTTTCAGGCAAACGCTTGTTTGCAGCTGAATGAAGCAGTTTTCGTGGACTTTTTTCATATGTTTGGAGTCAACTATGATATGAAATGTGATTGTTTACATTAAAATGCCAAAATTCAAGAGAAACAAAGGAAAGTTATAAAAAAGATTAATTTTGATATGATTTTTTTCATCAAAGTGCAAAAATTCAAAAGAAACATTGAAACAGTGATATTCCATGAAAATTCACTTAACAAAGTCAACTTTCATCATTTTTCATCGAACAGGCATGTTTCCTGTCACAGCGCCGAGTGCTCTCTGCATTGTGCTTCTCTGGCGCTGAAAATGCGATTCCGCAAGTCTCAGCGCTCTACGAGCAAGGGAAAGCGGTTTTTCAGGCAAACGCTTGTTTGCAGCTGAATGAAGCAGTTTTCGTGGACTTTTTTCATATGTTTGGAGTAAACTATGATATGAAATGTGATTGTTTACATTAAAATGCCAAAATTCAAGATTAACAAAGGAAAGTTATAAAAAAGATTAATTTTGATATGATTTTTTTCATCAAAGTGCAAAAATTCAAAAGAAACATTGAAACAGTGATATTCCATGAAAATTCACTTAACAAAGTCAACTTTCATCATTTTTCATCGAACAGGCATGTTTCCTGTCACAGCGCCGAGTGCTCTCTGCATTGTGCTTCTCTGGCGCTGAAAATGCGATTCCGCAAGTCTCAGCGCTCTACGAGCAAGGGAAAGCGGTTTTTCAGGCAAACGCTTGTTTGCAGCTGAATGAAGCAGTTTTCGTGGACATTTTTCACATGTTTGGAGTCAACTATGATATGAAATGTGATTGTTTACATTAAAATGCCAAAATTCAAGAGAAACAAAGGAAAGTTATAAAAAAGATTATTTTTGATATGAAATATGATTTCTTTCATCAAAGTGCACAAATTCAAAAGAAACATTGAAACAGTGATAATCCATGAAAATTCACTTAACAAAGTCAACTTTCATCATTTTTCATCGAACAGACATGTTTCCTGCCATAGTGCGGAGTGCTCTCTGCATTGTGCTTCTCTGGCGCTGAAAATGCGATTCCGCAAGTCTCAGCGCTCTACGAGCAAGGGAAAGCGGTTTTTCAGGCAAACGCTTGTTTGCAGCTGAATGAAGCAGTTTTCGTGGACTTTTTTCATATGTTTGGAGTAAACTATGATATGAAATGTGATTGTTTACATTAAAATGCCAAAATTCAAGAGAAACAAAGGAAAGTTATAAAAAATATGAATTTTGATATGAAATATGATTTTTTTCATCAAAGTGCAAAAATTCAAAAGAAACATTGAAACAGTGATATTCCATGAAAATTCACTTAACAAAGTCAACTTTCATCATTTTTCATCGAACAGACATGTTTCCTGCCATAGTGCGGAGTGCTCTCTGCATTGTGCTTCTCTGGCGCTGAAAATGCGATTCCGCAAGTCTCAGCGCTCTACGAGCAAGGGAAAGCGGTTTTTCAGGCAAACGCTTGTTTGCAGCTGAATGAAGCAGTTTTCGTGGACTTTTTTCATATGTTTGGAGTAAACTATGATATGAAATGTGATTGTTTACATTAAAATGCCAAAATTCAAGAGAAACAAAGGAAAGTTATAAAAAAGATTAATTTTGATATGATTTTTTTCATCAAAGTGCAAAAATTCAAAAGAAACATTGAAACAGTGATATTCCATGAAAATTCACTTAACAAAGTCAACTTTCATCATTTTTCATCGAACAGGCATGTTTCCTGTCACAGCGCCGAGTGCTCTCTGCATTGTGCTTCTCTGGCGCTGAAAATGCGATTCCGCAAGTCTCAGCGCTCTACGAGCAAGGGAAAGCGGTTTTTCAGGCAAACGCTTGTTTGCAGCTGAATGAAGCAGTTTTCGTGGACTTTTTTCATATGTTTGGAGTAAACTATGATATGAAATGTGATTGTTTACATTAAAATGCCAAAATTCAAGAGAAACAAAGGAAAGTTATAAAAAAGATTAATTTTGATATGAAATATGATTTTTTTCATCAAAGTGCAAAAATTCAAAAGAAACATTGAAACAGTGATATTCCATGAAAATTCACTTAACAAAGTCAACTTTCATCATTTTTCATCGAACAGGCATGTTTCCTGTCACAGCGCCGAGTGCTCTCTGCATTGTGCTTCTCTGGCGCTGAAAATGCGATTCCGCAAGTCTCAGCGCTCTACGAGCAAGGGAAAGCGGTTTTTCAGGCAAACGCTTGTTTGCAGCTGAATGAAGCAGTTTTCGTGGACATTTTTCACATGTTTGGAGTCAACTATGATATGAAATGTGATTGTTTACATTAAAATGCCAAAATTCATGAGAAACAAAGGAAAGTTATAAAAAAGATTATTTTTGATATGAAATATGATTTCTTTCATCAAAGTGCAAAAATTCAAAAGAAACATTGAAACAGTGATAATCCATGAAAATTCACTTAACAAAGTCAACTTTCATCATTTTTCATCGAACAGACATGTTTCCTGCCATAGTGCGGAGTGCTCTCTGCATTGTGCTTCTCTGGCGCTGAAAATGCGATTCCGCAAGTCTCAGCGCTCTACGAGCAAGGGAAAGCGGTTTTTCAGGCAAACGCTTGTTTGCAGCTGAATGAAGCAGTTTTCGTGGACTTTTTTCATATGTTTGGAGTAAACTATGATATGAAATGTGATTGTTTACATTAAAATGCCAAAATTCAAGAGAAACAAAGGAAAGTTATAAAAAAGATTAATTTTGATATGATTTTTTTCATCAAAGTGCAAAAATTCAAAAGAAACATTGAAACAGTGATATTCCATGAAAATTCACTTAACAAAGTCAACTTTCATCATTTTTCATCGAACAGGCATGTTTCCTGTCACAGCGCCGAGTGCTCTCTGCATTGTGCTTCTCTGGCGCTGAAAATGCGATTCCGCAAGTCTCAGCGCTCTACGAGCAAGGGAAAGCGGTTTTTCAGGCAAACGCTTGTTTGCAGCTGAATGAAGCAGTTTTCGTGGACTTTTTTCATATGTTTGGAGTAAACTATGATATGAAATGTGATTGTTTACATTAAAATGCCAAAATTCAAGAGAAACAAAGGAAAGTTATAAAAAATATGAATTTTGATATGAAATATGATTTTTTTCATCAAAGTGCAAAAATTCAAAAGAAACATTGAAACAGTGATATTCCATGAAAATTCACTTAACAAAGACAACTTTCATCATTTTTCATCGAACAGGCATGTTTCCTGTCACAGCGCCGAGTGCTCTCTGCATTGTGCTTCTCTGGCGCTGAAAATGCGATTCCGCAAGTCTCAGCGCTCTACGAGCAAGGGAAAGCGGTTTTTCAGGCAAACGCTTGTTTGCAGCTGAATGAAGCAGTTTTCGTGGACTTTTTTCACATGTTTGGAGTCAACTATGATATGAAATGTGATTGTTTCCATTAAACTGCGAAAATTCAAGACAAACAAAGGAAAGTTATAAAAAATATGAATTTTGATATGAAATATGATTTTTTTCATCAAAGTGCAAAAATTCAAAAGAAACATTGAAACAGTGATAATCCATGAAAATTCACTTAACAAAGTCAACTTTCATCATTTTTCATCGAACAGACATGTTTCCTGCCATAGTGCGGAGTGCTCTCTGCATTGTGCTTCTCTGGCGCTGAAAATGCGATTCCGCAAGTCTCAGCGCTCTACGAGCAAGGGAAAGCGGTTTTTCAGGCAAACGCTTGTTTGCAGCTGAATGAAGCAGTTTTCGTGGACTTTTTTCATATGTTTGGAGTAAACTATGATATGAAATGTGATTGTTTACATTAAAATGCCAAAATTCGGAGAAACAAAGGAAAGTTATAAAAAAGATTAATTTTGATATGATTTTTTTCATCAAAGTGAAAAAATTCAAAAGAAACATTGAAACAGTGATATTCCATGAAAATTCACTTAACAAAGTCAACTTTCATCATTTTTCATCGAACAGGCATGTTTCCTGTCACAGCGCCGAGTGCTCTCTGCATTGTGCTTCTCTGGCGCTGAAAATGCGATTCCGCAAGTCTCAGCGCTCTACGAGCAAGGGAAAGCGGTTTTTCAGGCAAACGCTTGTTTGCAGCTGAATGAAGCAGTTTTCGTGGACATTTTTCACATGTTTGGAGTCAACTATGATATGAAATGTGATTGTTTACATTAAAATGCCAAAATTCATGAGAAACAAAGGAAAGTTATAAAAAAGATTATTTTTGATATGAAATATGATTTCTTTCATCAAAGTGCACAAATTCAAAAGAAACATTGAAACAGTGATAATCCATGAAAATTCACTTAACAAAGTCAACTTTCATCATTTTTCATCGAACAGACATGTTTCCTGCCATAGTGCGGAGTGCTCTCTGCATTGTGCTTCTCTGGCGCTGAAAATGCGATTCCGCAAGTCTCAGCGCTCAACGAGCAAGGGAAAGCGGTTTTTCAGGCAAACGCTTGTTTGCAGCTGAATGAAGCAGTTTTCGTGGACTTTTTTCATATGTTTGGAGTAAACTATGATATGAAATGTGATTGTTTACATTAAAATGCCAAAATTCAAGAGAAACAAAGGAAAGTTATAAAAAATATGAATTTTGATATGAAATATGATTTTTTTCATCAAAGTGCAAAAATTCAAAAGAAACATTGAAACAGTGATATTCCATGAAAATTCACTTAACAAAGTCAACTTTCATCATTTTTCATCGAACAGGCATGTTTCCTGCCATGGTGCGGAGTGCTCTCTGCATTGTGCTTCTCTGGCGCTGAAAATGCGATTCCGCAAGTCTCAGCGCTATACGAGCAAGGGAAAGCGGTTTTTCAGGCAAACGCTTGTTTGCAGCTGAATGAAGCAGTTTTCGTGGACTTTTTTCACATGTTTGGAGTCAACTATGATATGAAATGTGATTGTTTACATTAAAATGCCAAAATTCAAGACAAACAAAGGAAAGTTATAAAAAATATGAATTTTGACATGAAATATGATTTTTTTCATCAAAGTGCAAAAATTCAAAAGAAACATTGAAACAGTGATAATCCATGAAAATTCACTTAACAAAGTAAACTTTCATCTTTTTTCATCGAACAGACATGTTTCCTGCCATAGTGCGGAGTGCTCTCTGCATTGTGCTTCTCTGGCGCTGAAAATGCGATTCCGCAAGTCTCAGCGCTCTACGAGCAAGGGAAAGCGGTTTTTCAGGCAAACGCTTGTTTGCAGCTGAATGAAGCAGTTTTCGTGGACTTTTTTCATATGTTTGGAGTAAACTATGATATGAAATGTGATTGTTTACATTAAAATGCCAAAATTCAAGAGAAACAAAGGAAAGTTATAAAAAAGATTAATTTTGATATGAAATATGATTTTTTTCATCAAAGTGCAAAAATTCAAAAGAAACATTGAAACAGTGATAATCCATGAAAATTCACTTAACAAAGTAAACTTTCATCTTTTTTCATCGAACAGACATGTTTCCTGCCATAGTGCGGAGTGCTCTCTGCATTGTGCTTCTCTGGCGCTGAAAATGCGATTCCGCAAGTCTCAGCGCTCTACGAGCAAGGGAAAGCGGTTTTTCAGGCAAACGCTTGTTTGCAGCTGAATGAAGCAGTTTTCGTGGACTTTTTTCATATGTTTGGAGTAAACTATGATATGAAATGTGATTGTTTACATTAAAATGCCAAAATTCAAGAGAAACAAAGGAAAGTTATAAAAAAGATTAATTTTGATATGAAATATGATTTTTTTCATCAAAGTGCAAAAATTCAAAAGAAACATTGAAACAGTGATAATCCATGAAAATTCACTTAACAAAGTAAACTTTCATCTTTTTTCATCGAACAGACATGTTTCCTGCCATAGTGCGGAGTGCTCTCTGCATTGTGCTTCTCTGGCGCTGAAAATGCGATTCCGCAAGTCTCAGCGCTCTACGAGCAAGGGAAAGCGGTTTTTCAGGCAAACGCTTGTTTGCAGCTGAATGAAGCAGTTTTCGTGGACTTTTTTCATATGTTTGGAGTAAACTATGATATGAAATGTGATTGTTTACATTAAAATGCCAAAATTCGGAGAAACAAAGGAAAGTTATAAAAAAGATTAATTTTGATATGATTTTTTTCATCAAAGTGAAAAAATTCAAAAGAAACATTGAAACAGTGATATTCCATGAAAATTCACTTAACAAAGTCAACTTTCATCATTTTTCATCGAACAGGCATGTTTCCTGTCACAGCGCCGAGTGCTCTCTGCATTGTGCTTCTCTGGCGCTGAAAATGCGATTCCGCAAGTCTCAGCGCTCTACGAGCAAGGGATAGCGGTTTTTCAGGCAAACGCTTGTTTGCAGCTGAATGAAGCAGTTTTCGTGGACTTTTTTCATATGTTTGGAGTAAACTATGATATGAAATGTGATTGTTTACATTAAAATGCCAAAATTCAAGAGAAACAAAGGAAAGTTATAAAAAATATGAATTTTGATATGAAATATGATTTTTTTCATCAAAGTGCAAAAATTCAAAAGAAACATTGAAACAGTGATATTCCATGAAAATTCACTTAACAAAGACAACTTTCATCATTTTTCATCGAACAGGCATGTTTCCTGTTACAGCGCCGAGTGCTCTCTGCATTGTGCTTCTCTGGCGCTGAAAATGCGATTCCGCAAGTCTCAGCGCTCTACGAGCAAGGGAAAGCGGTTTTTCAGGCAAACGCTTGTTTGCAGCTGAATGAAGCAGTTTTCGTGGACTTTTTTCACATGTTTGGAGTCAACTATGATATGAAATGTGATTGTTTCCATTAAACTGCGAAAATTCAAGACAAACAAAGGAAAGTTATAAAAAATATGAATTTTGATATGAAATATGATTTTTTTCATCAAAGTGCAAAAATTCAAAAGAAACATTGAAACAGTGATAATCCATGAAAATTCACTTAACAAAGTCAACTTTCATCATTTTTCATCGAACAGACATGTTTCCTGCCATAGTGCGGAGTGCTCTCTGCATTGTGCTTCTCTGGCGCTGAAAATGCGATTCCGCAAGTCTCAGCGCTCTACGAGCAAGGGAAAGCGGTTTTTCAGGCAAACGCTTGTTTGCAGCTGAATGAAGCAGTTTTCGTGGACTTTTTTCATATGTTTGGAGTAAACTATGATATGAAATGTGATTGTTTACATTAAAATGCCAAAATTCGGAGAAACAAAGGAAAGTTATAAAAAAGATTAATTTTGATATGATTTTTTTCATCAAAGTGAAAAAATTCAAAAGAAACATTGAAACAGTGATATTCCATGAAAATTCACTTAACAAAGTCAACTTTCATCATTTTTCATCGAACAGGCATGTTTCCTGTCACAGCGCCGAGTGCTCTCTGCATTGTGCTTCTCTGGCGCTGAAAATGCGATTCCGCAAGTCTCAGCGCTCTACGAGCAAGGGAAAGCGGTTTTTCAGGCAAACGCTTGTTTGCAGCTGAATGAAGCAGTTTTCGTGGACATTTTTCACATGTTTGGAGTCAACTATGATATGAAATGTGATTGTTTACATTAAAATGCCAAAATTCATGAGAAACAAAGGAAAGTTATAAAAAAGATTATTTTTGATATGAAATATGATTTCTTTCATCAAAGTGCACAAATTCAAAAGAAACATTGAAACAGTGATAATCCATGAAAATTCACTTAACAAAGTCAACTTTCATCATTTTTCATCGAACAGACATGTTTCCTGCCATAGTGCGGAGTGCTCTCTGCATTGTGCTTCTCTGGCGCTGAAAATGCGATTCCGCAAGTCTCAGCGCTCAACGAGCAAGGGAAAGCGGTTTTTCAGGCAAACGCTTGTTTGCAGCTGAATGAAGCAGTTTTCGTGGACTTTTTTCATATGTTTGGAGTAAACTATGATATGAAATGTGATTGTTTACATTAAAATGCCAAAATTCAAGAGAAACAAAGGAAAGTTATAAAAAATATGAATTTTGATATGAAATATGATTTTTTTCATCAAAGTGCAAAAATTCAAAAGAAACATTGAAACAGTGATATTCCATGAAAATTCACTTAACAAAGTCAACTTTCATCATTTTTCATCGAACAGGCATGTTTCCTGCCATGGTGCGGAGTGCTCTCTGCATTGTGCTTCTCTGGCGCTGAAAATGCGATTCCGCAAGTCTCAGCGCTATACGAGCAAGGGAAAGCGGTTTTTCAGGCAAACGCTTGTTTGCAGCTGAATGAAGCAGTTTTCGTGGACTTTTTTCACATGTTTGGAGTCAACTATGATATGAAATGTGATTGTTTACATTAAAATGCCAAAATTCAAGACAAACAAAGGAAAGTTATAAAAAATATGAATTTTGACATGAAATATGATTTTTTTCATCAAAGTGCAAAAATTCAAAAGAAACATTGAAACAGTGATAATCCATGAAAATTCACTTAACAAAGTAAACTTTCATCTTTTTTCATCGAACAGACATGTTTCCTGCCATAGTGCGGAGTGCTCTCTGCATTGTGCTTCTCTGGCGCTGAAAATGCGATTCCGCAAGTCTCAGCGCTCTACGAGCAAGGGAAAGCGGTTTTTCAGGCAAACGCTTGTTTGCAGCTGAATGAAGCAGTTTTCGTGGACTTTTTTCATATGTTTGGAGTAAACTATGATATGAAATGTGATTGTTTACATTAAAATGCCAAAATTCAAGAGAAACAAAGGAAAGTTATAAAAAAGATTAATTTTGATATGAAATATGATTTTTTTCATCAAAGTGCAAAAATTCAAAAGAAACATTGAAACAGTGATAATCCATGAAAATTCACTTAACAAAGTAAACTTTCATCTTTTTTCATCGAACAGACATGTTTCCTGCCATAGTGCGGAGTGCTCTCTGCATTGTGCTTCTCTGGCGCTGAAAATGCGATTCCGCAAGTCTCAGCGCTCTACGAGCAAGGGAAAGCGGTTTTTCAGGCAAACGCTTGTTTGCAGCTGAATGAAGCAGTTTTCGTGGACTTTTTTCATATGTTTGGAGTAAACTATGATATGAAATGTGATTGTTTACATTAAAATGCCAAAATTCAAGAGAAACAAAGGAAAGTTATAAAAAAGATTAATTTTGATATGAAATATGATTTTTTTCATCAAAGTGCAAAAATTCAAAAGAAACATTGAAACAGTGATAATCCATGAAAATTCACTTAACAAAGTAAACTTTCATCTTTTTTCATCGAACAGACATGTTTCCTGCCATAGTGCGGAGTGCTCTCTGCATTGTGCTTCTCTGGCGCTGAAAATGCGATTCCGCAAGTCTCAGCGCTCTACGAGCAAGGGAAAGCGGTTTTTCAGGCAAACGCTTGTTTGCAGCTGAATGAAGCAGTTTTCGTGGACTTTTTTCATATGTTTGGAGTAAACTATGATATGAAATGTGATTGTTTACATTAAAATGCCAAAATTCAAGAGAAACAAAGGAAAGTTATAAAAAAGATTAATTTTGATATGATTTTTTTCATCAAAGTGAAAAAATTCAAAAGAAACATTGAAACAGTGATATTCCATGAAAATTCACTTAACAAAGTCAACTTTCATCATTTTTCATCGAACAGGCATGTTTCCTGTCACAGCGCCGAGTGCTCTCTGCATTGTGCTTCTCTGGCGCTGAAAATGCGATTCCGCAAGTCTCAGCGCTCTACGAGCAAGGGAAAGCGGTTTTTCAGGCAAACGCTTGTTTGCAGCTGAATGAAGCAGTTTTCGTGGACTTTTTTCATATGTTTGGAGTAAACTATGATATGAAATGTGATTGTTTACATTAAAATGCCAAAATTCAAGAGAAACAAAGGAAAGTTATAAAAAATATGAATTTTGATATGAAATATGATTTTTTTCATCAAAGTGCAAAAATTCAAAAGAAACATTGAAACAGTGATATTCCATGAAAATTCACTTAACAAAGTCAACTTTCATCATTTTTCATCGAACAGGCATGTTTCCTGTCACAGCGCCGAGTGCTCTCTGCATTGTGCTTCTCTGGCGCTGAAAATGCGATTCCGCAAGTCTCAGCGCTCTACGAGCAAGGGAAAGCGGTTTTTCAGGCAAACGCTTGTTTGCAGCTGAATGAAGCAGTTTTCGTGGACTTTTTTCATATGTTTGGAGTCAACTATGATATGAAATGTGATTGTTTACATTAAAATGCCAAAATTCAAGAGAAACAAAGGAAAGTTATAAAAAATATGAATTTTGATATGAAATATGATTTTTTTCATCAAAGTGCAAAAATTCAAAAGAAACATTGAAACAGTGATAATCCATGAAAATTCACTTAACAAAGTCAACTTTCATCATTTTTCATCGAACAGACATGTTTCCTGCCATAGTGCGGAGTGCTCTCTGCATTGTGCTTCTCTGGCGCTGAAAATGCGATTCCGCAAGTCTCAGCGCTCTACGAGCAAGGGAAAGCGGTTTTTCAGGCAAACGCTTGTTTGCAGCTGAATGAAGCAGTTTTCGTGGACTTTTTTCATATGTTTGGAGTAAACTATGATATGAAATGTGATTGTTTACATTAAAATGCCAAAATTCAAGAGAAACAAAGGAAAGTTATAAAAAAGATTAATTTTGATATGAAATATGATTTTTTTCATCAAAGTGCAAAAATTCAAAAGAAACATTGAAACAGTGATATTCCATGAAAATTCACTTAACAAAGTCAACTTTCATCATTTTTCATCGAACAGGCATGTTTCCTGTCACAGCGCCGAGTGCTCTCTGCATTGTGCTTCTCTGGCGCTGAAAATGCGATTCCGCAAGTCTCAGCGCTCTACGAGCAAGGGAAAGCGGTTTTTCAGGCAAACGCTTGTTTGCAGCTGAATGAAGCAGTTTTCGTGGACTTTTTTCACATGTTTGGAGTCAACTATGATATGAAATGTGATTGTTTACATTAAAATGCCAAAATTTAACACAAACAAAGGAAAGTTATAAAAAATATGAATTTTGATATGAAATATGATTTTTTTCATCAAAGTGCAAAAATTCAAAAGAAACATTGAAACAGTGATAATCCATGAAAATTCACTTAACAAAGTCAACTTTCATCATTTTTCATCGAACAGACATGTTTCCTGCCATAGTGCGGAGTGCTCTCTGCATTGTGCTTCTCTGGCGCTGAAAATGCGATTCCGCAAGTCTCAGCGCTCTACGAGCAAGGGAAAGCGGTTTTTCAGGCAAACGCTTGTTTGCAGCTGAATGAAGCAGTTTTCGTGGACTTTTTTCATATGTTTGGAGTAAACTATGATATGAAATGTGATTGTTTACATTAAAATGCCAAAATTCAAGAGAAACAAAGGAAAGTTATAAAAAAGATTAATTTTGATATGATTTTTTTCATCAAAGTGCAAAAATTCAAAAGAAACATTGAAACAGTGATATTCCATGAAAATTCACTTAACAAAGTCAACTTTCATCATTTTTCATCGAACAGGCATGTTTCCTGTCACAGCGCCGAGTGCTCTCTGCATTGTGCTTCTCTGGCGCTGAAAATGCGATTCCGCAAGTCTCAGCGCTCTACGAGCAAGGGAAAGCGGTTTTTCAGGCAAACGCTTGTTTGCAGCTGAATGAAGCAGTTTTCGTGGACTTTTTTCATATGTTTGGAGTAAACTATGATATGAAATGTGATTGTTTACATTAAAATGCCAAAATTCAAGAGAAACAAAGGAAAGTTATAAAAAATATGAATTTTGATATGAAATATGATTTTTTTCATCAAAGTGCAAAAATTCAAAAGAAACATTGAAACAGTGATATTCCATGAAAATTCACTTAACAAAGTCAACTTTCATCATTTTTCATCGAACAGGCATGTTTCCTGTTACAGCGCCGAGTGCTCTCTGCATTGTGCTTCTCTGGCGCTGAAAATGCGATTCCGCAAGTCTCAGCGCTCTACGAGCAAGGGAAAGCGGTTTTTCAGGCAAACGCTTGTTTGCAGCTGAATGAAGCAGTTTTCGTGGACTTTTTTCACATGTTTGGAGTCAACTATGATATGAAATGTGATTGTTTACATTAAAATGCCAAAATTTAACACAAACAAAGGAAAGTTATAAAAAATATGAATTTTGATATGAAATATGATTTTTTTCATCAAAGTGCAAAAATTCAAAAGAAACATTGAAACAGTGATAATCCATGAAAATTCACTTAACAAAGTCAACTTTCATCATTTTTCATCGAACAGACATGTTTCCTGCCATAGTGCGGAGTGCTCTCTGCATTGTGCTTCTCTGGCGCTGAAAATGCGATTCCGCAAGTCTCAGCGCTCTACGAGCAAGGGAAAGCGGTTTTTCAGGCAAACGCTTGTTTGCAGCTGAATGAAGCAGTTTTCGTGGACTTTTTTCATATGTTTGGAGTAAACTATGATATGAAATGTGATTGTTTACATTAAAATGCCAAAATTCGGAGAAACAAAGGAAAGTTATAAAAAAGATTAATTTTGATATGATTTTTTTCATCAAAGTGAAAAAATTCAAAAGAAACATTGAAACAGTGATATTCCATGAAAATTCACTTAACAAAGTCAACTTTCATCATTTTTCATCGAACAGGCATGTTTCCTGTCACAGCGCCGAGTGCTCTCTGCATTGTGCTTCTCTGGCGCTGAAAATGCGATTCCGCAAGTCTCAGCGCTCTACGAGCAAGGGAAAGCGGTTTTTCAGGCAAACGCTTGTTTGCAGCTGAATGAAGCAGTTTTCGTGGACATTTTTCACATGTTTGGAGTCAACTATGATATGAAATGTGATTGTTTACATTAAAATGCCAAAATTCATGAGAAACAAAGGAAAGTTATAAAAAAGATTATTTTTGATATGAAATATGATTTCTTTCATCAAAGTGCACAAATTCAAAAGAAACATTGAAACAGTGATAATCCATGAAAATTCACTTAACAAAGTCAACTTTCATCATTTTTCATCGAACAGACATGTTTCCTGCCATAGTGCGGAGTGCTCTCTGCATTGTGCTTCTCTGGCGCTGAAAATGCGATTCCGCAAGTCTCAGCGCTCAACGAGCAAGGGAAAGCGGTTTTTCAGGCAAACGCTTGTTTGCAGCTGAATGAAGCAGTTTTCGTGGACTTTTTTCATATGTTTGGAGTAAACTATGATATGAAATGTGATTGTTTACATTAAAATGCCAAAATTCAAGAGAAACAAAGGAAAGTTATAAAAAATATGAATTTTGATATGAAATATGATTTTTTTCATCAAAGTGCAAAAATTCAAAAGAAACATTGAAACAGTGATATTCCATGAAAATTCACTTAACAAAGTCAACTTTCATCATTTTTCATCGAACAGGCATGTTTCCTGTCACAGCGCCGAGTGCTCTCTGCATTGTGCTTCTCTGGCGCTGAAAATGCGATTCCGCAAGTCTCAGCGCTCTACGAGCAAGGGAAAGCGGTTTTTCAGGCAAACGCTTGTTTGCAGCTGAATGAAGCAGTTTTCGTGGACTTTTTTCACATGTTTGGAGTCAACTATGATATGAAATGTGATTGTTTACATTAAAATGCCAAAATTCAAGAGAAACAAAGGAAAGTTATAAAAAATATGAATTTTGATATGAAATATGATTTTTTTCATCAAAGTGCAAAAATTCAAAAGAAACATTGAAACAGTGATAATCCATGAAAATTCACTTAACAAAGTCAACTTTCATCATTTTTCATCGAACAGGCATGTTTCCTGTCACAGCGCCGAGTGCTCTCTGCATTGTGCTTCTCTGGCGCTGAAAATGCGATTCCGCAAGTCTCAGCGCTCTACGAGCAAGGGAAAGCGGTTTTTCAGGCAAACGCTTGTTTGCAGCTGAATGAAGCAGTTTTCGTGGACTTTTTTCATATGTTTGGAGTAAACTATGATATGAAATGTGATTGTTTACATTAAAATGCCAAAATTCAAGAGAAACAAAGGAAAGTTATAAAAAAGATTAATTTTGATATGAAATATGATTTTTTTCATCAAAGTGCAAAAATTCAAAAGAAACATTGAAACAGTGATATTCCATGAAAATTCACTTAACAAAGTCAACTTTCATCATTTTTCATCGAACAGGCATGTTTCCTGCCATAGTGCGGAGTGCTCTCTGCATTGTGCTTCTCTGGCGCTGAAAATGCGATTCCGCAAGTCTCAGCGCTCTACGAGCAAGGGAAAGCGGTTTTTCAGGCAAACGCTTGTTTGCAGCTGAATGAAGCAGTTTTCGTGGACTTTTTTCATATGTTTGGAGTAAACTATGATATGAAATGTGATTGTTTACATTAAAATGCCAAAATTCAAGAGAAACAAAGGAAAGTTATAAAAAAGATTAATTTTGATATGAAATATGATTTTTTTCATCAAAGTGCAAAAATTCAAAAGAAACATTGAAACAGTGATATTCCATGAAAATTCACTTAACAAAGTCAACTTTCATCATTTTTCATCGAACAGGCATGTTTCCTGTCACAGCGCCGAGTGCTCTCTGCATTGTGCTTCTCTGGCGCTGAAAATGCGATTCCGCAAGTCTCAGCGCTCTACGAGCAAGGGAAAGCGGTTTTTCAGGCAAACGCTTGTTTGCAGCTGAATGAAGCAGTTTTCGTGGACTTTTTTCATATGTTTGGTGTCAACTATGATATGAAATGTGATTGTTTACATTAAAATGCCAAAATTCAAGAGAAACAAAGGAAAGTTATAAAAAATATGAATTTTGATATGAAATATGATTTTTTTCATCAAAGTGCAAAAATTCAAAAGAAACATTGAAACAGTGATAATCCATGAAAATTCACTTAACAAAGTCAACTTTCATCATTTTTCATCGAACAGACATGTTTCCTGCCATAGTGCGGAGTGCTCTCTGCATTGTGCTTCTCTGGCGCTGAAAATGCGATTCCGCAAGTCTCAGCGCTCTACGAGCAAGGGAAAGCGGTTTTTCAGGCAAACGCTTGTTTGCAGCTGAATGAAGCAGTTTTCGTGGACTTTTTTCATATGTTTGGAGTCAACTATGATATGAAATGTGATTGTTTACATTAAAATGCCAAAATTCAAGAGAAACAAAGGAAAGTTATAAAAAAGATTAATTTTGATATGAAATATGATTTTTTTCATCAAAGTGCAAAAATTCAAAAGAAACATTGAAACAGTGATATTCCATGAAAATTCACTTAACAAAGTCAACTTTCATCATTTTTCATCGAACAGGCATGTTTCCTGTCACAGCGCCGAGTGCTCTCTGCATTGTGCTTCTCTGGCGCTGAAAATGCGATTCCGCAAGTCTCAGCGCTCTACGAGCAAGGGAAAGCGGTTTTTCAGGCAAACGCTTGTTTGCAGCTGAATGAAGCAGTTTTCGTGGACTTTTTTCACATGTTTGGAGTCAACTATGATATGAAATGTGATTGTTTACATTAAAATGCCAAAATTCAAGAGAAACAAAGGAAAGTTATAAAAAAGATTAATTTTGATATGAAATATGATTTTTTTCATCAAAGTGCAAAAATTCAAAAGAAACATTGAAACAGTGATAATCCATGAAAATTCACTTAACAAAGTCAACTTTCATCATTTTTCATCGAACAGACATGTTTCCTGCCATAGTGCGGAGTGCTCTCTGCATTGTGCTTCTCTGGCGCTGAAAATGCGATTCCGCAAGTCTCAGCGCTCAACGAGCAAGGGAAAGCGGTTTTTCAGGCAAACGCTTGTTTGCAGCTGAATGAAGCAGTTTTCGTGGACTTTTTTCATATGTTTGGAGTAAACTATGATATGAAATGTGATTGTTTACATTAAAATGCCAAAATTCAAGAGAAACAAAGGAAAGTTATAAAAAAGATTAATTTTGATATGAAATATGATTTTTTTCATCAAAGTGCAAAAATTCAAAAGAAACATTGAAACAGTGATATTCCATGAAAATTCACTTAACAAAGTCAACTTTCATCATTTTTCATCGAACAGGCATGTTTCCTGTCACAGCGCCGAGTGCTCTCTGCATTGTGCTTCTCTGGCGCTGAAAATGCGATTCCGCAAGTCTCAGCGCTCTACGAGCAAGGGAAAGCGGTTTTTCAGGCAAACGCTTGTTTGCAGCTGAATGAAGCAGTTTTCGTGGACTTTTTTCACATGTTTGGAGTCAACTATGATATGAAATGTGATTGTTTACATTAAAATGCCAAAATTCATGAGAAACAAAGGAAAGTTATAAAAAAGATTATTTTTGATATGAAATATGATTTTTTTCATCAAAGTGCACAAATTCAAAAGAAACATTGAAACAGTGATATTCCATGAAAATTAACTTAACAAAGTCAACTTTCATCATTTTTTTCGAACAGGCATGTTTCCTGTCACAGCGCCGAGTGCTCTCTGCATTGTGCTTCTCTGGCGCTGAAAATGCGATTCCGCAAGTCTCAGCGCTCTACGAGCAAGGGAAAGCGGTTTTTCAGGCAAACGCTTGTTTGCAGCTGAATGAAGCAGTTTTCGTGGACTTTTTTCATATGTTTGGAGTAAACTATGATATGAAATGTGATTGTTTACATTAAAATGCCAAAATTCAAGAGAAACAAAGGAAAGTTATAAAAAATATGAATTTTGATATGAAATATGATTTTTTTCATCAAAGTGCAAAAATTCAAAAGAAACATTGAAACAGTGATATTCCATGAAAATTCACTTAACAAAGTCAACTTTCATCATTTTTCATCGAACAGGCATGTTTCCTGTCACAGCGCCGAGTGCTCTCTGCATTGTGCTTCTCTGGCGCTGAAAATGCGATTCCGCAAGTCTCAGCGCTCTACGAGCAAGGGAAAGCGGTTTTTCAGGCAAACGCTTGTTTGCAGCTGAATGAAGCAGTTTTCGTGGACTTTTTTCACATGTTTGGAGTCAACTATGATATGAAATGTGATTGTTTACATTAAAATGCCAAAATTTAACACAAACAAAGGAAAGTTATAAAAAATATGAATTTTGATATGAAATATGATTTTTTTCATCAAAGTGCAAAAATTCAAAAGAAACATTGAAACAGTGATAATCCATGAAAATTCACTTAACAAAGTCAACTTTCATCATTTTTCATCGAACAGACATGTTTCCTGCCATAGTGCGGAGTGCTCTCTGCATTGTGCTTCTCTGGCGCTGAAAATGCGATTCCGCAAGTCTCAGCGCTCTACGAGCAAGGGAAAGCGGTTTTTCAGGCAAACGCTTGTTTGCAGCTGAATGAAGCAGTTTTCGTGGACTTTTTTCATATGTTTGGAGTAAACTATGATATGAAATGTGATTGTTTACATTAAAATGCCAAAATTCAAGAGAAACAAAGGAAAGTTATAAAAAAGATTAATTTTGATATGAAATATGATTTTTTTCATCAAAGTGCAAAAATTCAAAAGAAACATTGAAACAGTGATATTCCATGAAAATTCACTTAACAAAGTCAACTTTCATCATTTTTCATCGAACAGGCATGTTTCCTGTCACAGCGCCGAGTGCTCTCTGCATTGTGCTTCTCTGGCGCTGAAAATGCGATTCCGCAAGTCTCAGCGCTCTACGAGCAAGGGAAAGCGGTTTTTCAGGCAAACGCTTGTTTGCAGCTGAATGAAGCAGTTTTCGTGGACTTTTTTCACATGTTTGGTGTCAACTATGATATGAAATGTGATTGTTTACATTAAACTGCCAAAATTCAAGACAAACAAAGGAAAGTTATAAAAAATATGAATTTTGATATGAAATATGATTTTTTTCATCAAAGTGCAAAAATTCAAAAGAAACATTGAAACAGTGATAATCCATGAAAATTCACTTAACAAAGTCAACTTTCATCATTTTTCATCGAACAGACATGTTTCCTGCCATAGTGCGGAGTGCTCTCTGCATTGTGCTTCTCTGGCGCTGAAAATGCGATTCCGCAAGTCTCAGCGCTCTACGAGCAAGGGAAAGCGGTTTTTCAGGCAAACGCTTGTTTGCAGCTGAATGAAGCAGTTTTCGTGGACTTTTTTCATATGTTTGGAGTCAACTATGATATGAAATGTGATTGTTTACATTAAAATGCCAAAATTCAAGAGAAACAAAGGAAAGTTATAAAAAAGATTAATTTTGATATGAAATATGATTTTTTTCATCAAAGTGCAAAAATTCAAAAGAAACATTGAAACAGTGATATTCCATGAAAATTCACTTAACAAAGTCAACTTTCATCATTTTTCATCGAACAGGCATGTTTCCTGTCACAGCGCCGAGTGCTCTCTGCATTGTGCTTCTCTGGCGCTGAAAATGCGATTCCGCAAGTCTCAGCGCTCTACGAGCAAGGGAAAGCGGTTTTTCAGGCAAACGCTTGTTTGCAGCTGAATGAAGCAGTTTTCGTGGACTTTTTTCATATGTTTGGAGTAAACTATGATATGAAATGTGATTGTTTACATTAAAATGCCAAAATTCAAGAGAAACAAAGGAAAGTTATAAAAAAGATTAATTTTGATATGAAATATGATTTTTTTCATCAAAGTGCAAAAATTCAAAAGAAACATTGAAACAGTGATAATCCATGAAAATTCACTTAACAAAGTCAACTTTCATCATTTTTCATCGAACAGACATGTTTCCTGCCATAGTGCGGAGTGCTCTCTGCATTGTGCTTCTCTGGCGCTGAAAATGCGATTCCGCAAGTCTCAGCGCTCTACGAGCAAGGGAAAGCGGTTTTTCAGGCAAACGCTTGTTTGCAGCTGAATGAAGCAGTTTTCGTGGACTTTTTTCATATGTTTGGAGTCAACTATGATATGAAATGTGATTGTTTACATTAAAATGCCAAAATTCAAGAGAAACAAAGGAAAGTTATAAAAAAGATTAATTTTGATATGAAATATGATTTTTTTCATCAAAGTGCAAAAATTCAAAAGAAACATTGAAACAGTGATATTCCATGAAAATTCACTTAACAAAGTCAACTTTCATCATTTTTCATCGAACAGGCATGTTTCCTGTCACAGCGCCGAGTGCTCTCTGCATTGTGCTTCTCTGGCGCTGAAAATGCGATTCCGCAAGTCTCAGCGCTCTACGAGCAAGGGAAAGCGGTTTTTCAGGCAAACGCTTGTTTGCAGCTGAATGAAGCAGTTTTCGTGGACTTTTTTCACATGTTTGGAGTCAACTATGATATGAAATGTGATTGTTTACATTAAAATGCCAAAATTTAAGACAAACAAAGGAAAGTTATAAAAAATATGAATTTTGATATGAAATATGATTTTTTTCATCAAAGTGCAAAAATTCAAAAGAAACATTGAAACAGTGATAATCCATGAAAATTCACTTAACAAAGTCAACTTTCATCATTTTTCATCGAACAGGCATGTTTCCTGTCACAGCGCCGAGTGCTCTCTGCATTGTGCTTCTCTGGCGCTGAAAATGCGATTCCGCAAGTCTCAGCGCTCTACGAGCAAGGGAAAGCGGTTTTTCAGGCAAACGCTTGTTTGCAGCTGAATGAAGCAGTTTTCGTGGACTTTTTTCATATGTTTGGAGTAAACTATGATATGAAATGTGATTGTTTACATTAAAATGCCAAAATTCAAGAGAAACAAAGGAAAGTTATAAAAAAGATTAATTTTGATATGAAATATGATTTTTTTCATCAAAGTGCAAAAATTCAAAAGAAACATTGAAACAGTGATATTCCATGAAAATTCACTTAACAAAGTCAACTTTCATCATTTTTCATCGAACAGGCATGTTTCCTGTCACAGCGCCGAGTGCTCTCTGCATTGTGCTTCTCTGGCGCTGAAAATGCGATTCCGCAAGTCTCAGCGCTCTACGAGCAAGGGAAAGCGGTTTTTCAGGCAAACGCTTGTTTGCAGCTGAATGAAGCAGTTTTCGTGGACTTTTTTCACATGTTTGGAGTCAACTATGATATGAAATGTGATTGTTTACATTAAAATGCCAAAATTTAACACAAACAAAGGAAAGTTATAAAAAATATGAATTTTGATATGAAATATGATTTTTTTCATCAAAGTGCAAAAATTCAAAAGAAACATTGAAACAGTGATAATCCATGAAAATTCACTTAACAAAGTCAACTTTCATCATTTTTCATCGAACAGACATGTTTCCTGCCATAGTGCGGAGTGCTCTCTGCATTGTGCTTCTCTGGCGCTGAAAATGCGATTCCGCAAGTCTCAGCGCTCTACGAGCAAGGGAAAGCGGTTTTTCAGGCAAACGCTTGTTTGCAGCTGAATGAAGCAGTTTTCGTGGACTTTTTTCATATGTTTGGAGTAAACTATGATATGAAATGTGATTGTTTACATTAAAATGCCAAAATTCAAGACAAACAAAGGAAAGTTATAAAAAAGATTAATTTTGATATGAAATATGATTTTTTTCATCAAAGTGCAAAAATTCAAAAGAAACATTGAAACAGTGATATTCCATGAAAATTCACTTAACAAAGTCAACTTTCATCATTTTTCATCGAACAGGCATGTTTCCTGTCACAGCGCCGAGTGCTCTCTGCATTGTGCTTCTCTGGCGCTGAAAATGCGATTCCGCAAGTCTCAGCGCTCTACGAGCAAGGGAAAGCGGTTTTTCAGGCAAACGCTTGTTTGCAGCTGAATGAAGCAGTTTTCGTGGACTTTTTTCACATGTTTGGAGTCAACTATGATATGAAATGTGATTGTTTACATTAAACTGCCAAAATTCAAGACAAACAAAGGAAAGTTATAAAAAATATGAATTTTGATATGAAATATGATTTTTTTCATCAAAGTGCAAAAATTCAAAAGAAACATTGAAACAGTGATAATCCATGAAAATTCACTTAACAAAGTCAACTTTCATCATTTTTCATCGAACAGACATGTTTCCTGCCATAGTGCGGAGTGCTCTCTGCATTGTGCTTCTCTGGCGCTGAAAATGCGATTCCGCAAGTCTCAGCGCTCTACGAGCAAGGGAAAGCGGTTTTTCAGGCAAACGCTTGTTTGCAGCTGAATGAAGCAGTTTTCGTGGACTTTTTTCATATGTTTGGAGTCAACTATGATATGAAATGTGATTGTTTACATTAAAATGCCAAAATTCAAGAGAAACAAAGGAAAGTTATAAAAAAGATTAATTTTGATATGAAATATGATTTTTTTCATCAAAGTGCAAAAATTCAAAAGAAACATTGAAACAGTGATATTCCATGAAAATTCACTTAACAAAGTCAACTTTCATCATTTTTCATCGAACAGGCATGTTTCCTGTCACAGCGCCGAGTGCTCTCTGCATTGTGCTTCTCTGGCGCTGAAAATGCGATTCCGCAAGTCTCAGCGCTCTACGAGCAAGGGAAAGCGGTTTTTCAGGCAAACGCTTGTTTGCAGCTGAATGAAGCAGTTTTCGTGGACTTTTTTCACATGTTTGGAGTCAACTATGATATGAAATGTGATTGTTTACATTAAAATGCCAAAATTCAAGACAAACAAAGGAAAGTTATAAAAAATATGAATTTTGATATGAAATATGATTTTTTTCATCAAAGTGCAAAAATTCAAAAGAAACATTGAAACAGTGATATTCCATGAAAATTCACTTAACAAAGTCAACTTTCATCATTTTTCATCGAACAGACATGTTTCCTGCCATAGTGCGGAGTGCTCTCTGCATTGTGCTTCTCTGGCGCTGAAAATGCGATTCCGCAAGTCTCAGCGCTCTACGAGCAAGGGAAAGCGGTTTTTCAGGCAAACGCTTGTTTGCAGCTGAATGAAGCAGTTTTCGTGGACTTTTTTCATATGTTTGGAGTCAACTATGATATGAAATGTGATTGTTTACATTAAAATGCCAAAATTCAAGAGAAACAAAGGAAAGTTATAAAAAAGATTAATTTTGATATGAAATATGATTTTTTTCATCAAAGTGCAAAAATTCAAAAGAAACATTGAAACAGTGATATTCCATGAAAATTCACTTAACAAAGTCAACTTTCATCATTTTTCATCGAACAGGCATGTTTCCTGTCACAGCGCCGAGTGCTCTCTGCATTGTGCTTCTCTGGCGCTGAAAATGCGATTCCGCAAGTCTCAGCGCTCTACGAGCAAGGGAAAGCGGTTTTTCAGGCAAACGCTTGTTTGCAGCTGAATGAAGCAGTTTTCGTGGACTTTTTTCATATGTTTGGAGTCAACTATGATATGAAATGTGATTGTTTACATTAAAATGCCAAAATTCAAGAGAAACAAAGGAAAGTTATAAAAAATATGAATTTTGATATGAAATATGATTTTTTTCATCAAAGTGCAAAAATTCAAAAGAAACATTGAAACAGTGATATTCCATGAAAATTCACTTAACAAAGTCAACTTTCATCATTTTTCATCGAACAGGCATGTTTCCTGTCACAGCGCCGAGTGCTCTCTGCATTGTGCTTCTCTGGCGCTGAAAATGCGATTCCGCAAGTCTCAGCGCTCTACGAGCAAGGGAAAGCGGTTTTTCAGGCAAACGCTTGTTTGCAGCTGAATGAAGCAGTTTTCGTGGACTTTTTTCACATGTTTGGAGTCAACTATGATATGAAATGTGATTGTTTACATTAAAATGCCAAAATTCAAGACAAACAAAGGAAAGTTATAAAAAATATGAATTTTGATATGAAATATGATTTTTTTCATCAAAGTGCAAAAATTCAAAAGAAACATTGAAACAGTGATATTCCATGAAAATTCACTTAACAAAGTCAACTTTCATCATTTTTCATCGAACAGACATGTTTCCTGCCATAGTGCGGAGTGCTCTCTGCATTGTGCTTCTCTGGCGCTGAAAATGCGATTCCGCAAGTCTCAGCGCTCTACGAGCAAGGGAAAGCGGTTTTTCAGGCAAACGCTTGTTTGCAGCTGAATGAAGCAGTTTTCGTGGACTTTTTTCATATGTTTGGAGTCAACTATGATATGAAATGTGATTGTTTACATTAAAATGCCAAAATTCAAGAGAAACAAAGGAAAGTTATAAAAAATATGAATTTTGATATGAAATATGATTTTTTTCATCAAAGTGCAAAAATTCAAAAGAAACATTGAAACAGTGATATTCCATGAAAATTCACTTAACAAAGTCAACTTTCATCATTTTTCATCGAACAGGCATGTTTCCTGTCACAGCGCCGAGTGCTCTCTGCATTGTGCTTCTCTGGCGCTGAAAATGCGATTCCGCAAGTCTCAGCGCTCTACGAGCAAGGGAAAGCGGTTTTTCAGGCAAACGCTTGTTTGCAGCTGAATGAAGCAGTTTTCGTGGACTTTTTTCACATGTTTGGAGTCAACTATGATATGAAATGTGATTGTTTACATTAAAATGCCAAAATTCAAGACAAACAAAGGAAAGTTATAAAAAATATGAATTTTGATATGAAATATGATTTTTTTCATCAAAGTGCAAAAATTCAAAAGAAACATTGAAACAGTGATATTCCATGAAAATTCACTTAACAAAGTCAACTTTCATCATTTTTCATCGAACAGGCATGTTTCCTGCCATAGTGCGGAGTGCTCTCTGCATTGTGCTTCTCTGGCGCTGAAAATGCGATTCCGCAAGTCTCAGCGCTCTACGAGCAAGGGAAAGCGGTTTTTCAGGCAAACGCTTGTTTGCAGCTGAATGAAGCAGTTTTCGTGGACTTTTTTCATATGTTTGGAGTCAACTATGATATGAAATGTGATTGTTTACATTAAAATGCCAAAATTCAAGACAAACAAAGGAAAGTTATAAAAAATATGAATTTTGATATGAAATATGATTTTTTTCATCAAAGTGCAAAAATTCAAAAGAAACATTGAAACAGTGATATTCCATGAAAATTCACTTAACAAAGTCAACTTTCATCATTTTTCATCGAACAGGCATGTTTCCTGCCATGGTGCGGAGTGCTCTCTGCATTGTGCTTCTCTGGCGCTGAAAATGCGATTCCGCAAGTCTCAGCGCTCTACGAGCAAGGGAAAGCGGTTTTTCAGGCAAACGCTTGTTTGCAGCTGAATGAAGCAGTTTTCGTGGACTTTTTTCACATGTTTGGAGTCAACTATGATATGAAATGTGATTGTTTACATTAAAATGCCAAAATTCAAGACAAACAAAGGAAAGTTATAAAAAAGATTAATTTTGATATGAAATATGATTTTTTTCATCAAAGTGCAAAAATTCAAAAGAAACATTGAAACAGTGATATTCCATGAAAATTCACTTAACAAAGTCAACTTTCATCATTTTTCATCGAACAGGCATGTTTCCTGCCAGTGCGGAGTGCTCTCTGCATTGTGCTTCTCTGGCGCTGAAAATGCGATTCCGCAAGTCTCAGCGCTCTACGAGCAAGGGAAAGCGGTTTTTCAGGCAAACGCTTGTTTGCAGCTGAATGAAGCAGTTTTCGTGGACTTTTTTCATATGTTTGGAGTCAACTATGATATGAAATGTGATTGTTTACATTAAAATGCCAAAATTCAAGACAAACAAAGGAAAGTTATAAAAAATATGAATTTTGATATGAAATATGATTTTTTTCATCAAAGTGCAAAAATTCAAAAGAAACATTGAAACAGTGATATTCCATGAAAATTCACTTAACAAAGTCAACTTTCATCATTTTTCATCGAACAGACATGTTTCCTGCCATGGTGCGGAGTGCTCTCTGCATTGTGCTTCTCTGGCGCTGAAAATGCGATTCCGCAAGTCTCAGCGCTCTACGAGCAAGGGAAAGCGGTTTTTCAGGCAAACGCTTGTTTGCAGCTGAATGAAGCAGTTTTCGTGGACTTTTTTCACATGTTTGGAGTCAACTATGATATGAAATGTGATTGTTTACATTAAAATGCCAAAATTCAAGAGAAACAAAGGAAAGTTATAAAAAAGATTAATTTTGATATGAAATATGATTTTTTTCATCAAAGTGCAAAAATTCAAAAGAAACATTGAAACAGTGATATTCCATGAAAATTCACTTAACAAAGTCAACTTTCATCATTTTTCATCGAACAGGCATGTTTCCTGTCACAGCGCCGAGTGCTCTCTGCATTGTGCTTCTCTGGCGCTGAAAATGCGATTCCGCAAGTCTCAGCGCTCTACGAGCAAGGGAAAGCGGTTTTTCAGGCAAACGCTTGTTTGCAGCTGAATGAAGCAGTTTTCGTGGACTTTTTTCACATGTTTGGAGTCAACTATGATATGAAATGTGATTGTTTACATTAAAATGCCAAAATTCAAGACAAACAAAGGAAAGTTATAAAAAATATGAATTTTGATATGAAATATGATTTTTTTCATCAAAGTGCAAAAATTCAAAAGAAACATTGAAACAGTGATATTCCATGAAAATTCACTTAACAAAGTCAACTTTCATCATTTTTCATCGAACAGACATGTTTCCTGCCATGGTGCGGAGTGCTCTCTGCATTGTGCTTCTCTGGCGCTGAAAATGCGATTCCGCAAGTCTCAGCGCTCTACGAGCAAGGGAAAGCGGTTTTTCAGGCAAACGCTTGTTTGCAGCTGAATGAAGCAGTTTTCGTGGACTTTTTTCACATGTTTGGAGTCAACTATGATATGAAATGTGATTGTTTACATTAAAATGCCAAAATTCAAGAGAAACAAAGGAAAGTTATAAAAAATATGAATTTTGATATGAAATATGATTTTTTTCATCAAAGTGCAAAAATTCAAAAGAAACATTGAAACAGTGATATTCCATGAAAATTCACTTAACAAAGTCAACTTTCATCATTTTTCATCGAACAGGCATGTATCCTGCCAGTGCCGAGTGCTCTCTGCATTGTGCTTCTCTGGCGCTGAAAATGCGATTCCGCAAGTCTCAGCGCTCTACGAGCAAGGGAAAGCGGTTTTTCAGGCAAACGCTTGTTTGCAGCTGAATGAAGCAGTTTTCGTGGACTTTTTTCACATGTTTGGAGTCAACTATGATATGAAATGTGATTGTTTACATTAAACTGCCAAAATTCAAGACAAACAAAGGAAAGTTATAAAAAATATGAATTTTGATATGAAATATGATTTTTTTCATCAAAGTGCAAAAATTCAAAAGAAACATTGAAACAGTGATATTCCATGAAAATTCACTTAACAAAGTCAACTTTCATCATTTTTCATCGAACAGGCATGTTTCCTGTCACAGCGCCGAGTGCTCTCTGCATTGTGCTTCTCTGGCGCTGAAAATGCGATTCCGCAAGTCTCAGCGCTCTACGAGCAAGGGAAAGCGGTTTTTCAGGCAAACGCTTGTTTGCAGCTGAATGAAGCAGTTTTCGTGGACTTTTTTCACATGTTTGGAGTCAACTATGATATGAAATGTGATTGTTTACATTAAACTGCCAAAATTCAAGACAAACAAAGGAAAGTTATAAAAAAGATTAATTTTGATATGAAATATGATTTTTTTCATCAAAGTGCAAAAATTCAAAAGAAACATTGAAACAGTGATATTCCATGAAAATTCACTTAACAAAGTCAACTTTCATCATTTTTCATCGAACAGGCATGTTTCCTGCCATGGTGCGGAGTGCTCTCTGCATTGTGCTTCTCTGGCGCTGAAAATGCGATTCCGCAAGTCTCAGCGCTCTACGAGCAAGGGAAAGCGGTTTTTCAGGCAAACGCTTGTTTGCAGCTGAATGAAGCAGTTTTCGTGGACTTTTTTCACATGTTTGGAGTCAACTATGATATGAAATGTGATTGTTTACATTAAACTGCCAAAATTCAAGACAAACAAAGGAAAGTTATAAAAAATATGAATTTTGATATGAAATATGATTTTTTTCATCAAAGTGCAAAAATTCAAAAGAAACATTGAAACAGTGATATTCCATGAAAATTCACTTAACAAAGTCAACTTTCATCATTTTTCATCGAACAGACATGTTTCCTGCCATAGTGCGGAGTGCTCTCTGCATTGTGCTTCTCTGGCGCTGAAAATGCGATTCCGCAAGTCTCAGCGCTCTACGAGCAAGGGAAAGCGGTTTTTCAGGCAAACGCTTGTTTGCAGCTGAATGAAGCAGTTTTCGTGGACTTTTTTCACATGTTTGGAGTCAACTATGATATGAAATGTGATTGTTTACATTAAACTGCCAAAATTCAAGACAAACAAAGGAAAGTTATAAAAAATATGAATTTTGATATGAAATATGATTTTTTTCATCAAAGTGCAAAAATTCAAAAGAAACATTGAAACAGTGATATTCCATGAAAATTCACTTAACAAAGTCAACTTTCATCATTTTTCATCGAACAGGCATGTTTCCTGTCACAGCGCCGAGTGCTCTCTGCATTGTGCTTCTCTGGCGCTGAAAATGCGATTCCGCAAGTCTCAGCGCTCTACGAGCAAGGGAAAGCGGTTTTTCAGGCAAACGCTTGTTTGCAGCTGAATGAAGCAGTTTTCGTGGACTTTTTTCACATGTTTGGAGTCAACTATGATATGAAATGTGATTGTTTACATTAAACTGCCAAAATTCAAGACAAACAAAGGAAAGTTATAAAAAATATGAATTTTGATATGAAATATGATTTTTTTCATCAAAGTGCAAAAATTCAAAAGAAACATTGAAACAGTGATATTCCATGAAAATTCACTTAACAAAGTCAACTTTCATCATTTTTCATCGAACAGACATGTTTCCTGCCATGGTGCGGAGTGCTCTCTGCATTGTGCTTCTCTGGCGCTGAAAATGCGATTCCGCAAGTCTCAGCGCTCTACGAGCAAGGGAAAGCGGTTTTTCAGGCAAACGCTTGTTTGCAGCTGAATGAAGCAGTTTTCGTGGACTTTTTTCACATGTTTGGAGTCAACTATGATATGAAATGTGATTGTTTACATTAAACTGCCAAAATTCAAGACAAACAAAGGAAAGTTATAAAAAATATGAATTTTGATATGAAATATGATTTTTTTCATCAAAGTGCAAAAATTCAAAAGAAACATTGAAACAGTGATATTCCATGAAAATTCACTTAACAAAGTCAACTTTCATCATTTTTCATCGAACAGGCATGTTTCCTGCCATGGTGCGGAGTGCTCTCTGCATTGTGCTTCTCTGGCGCTGAAAATGCGATTCCGCAAGTCTCAGCGCTCTACGAGCAAGGGAAAGCGGTTTTTCAGGCAAACGCTTGTTTGCAGCTGAATGAAGCAGTTTTCGTGGACTTTTTTCACATGTTTGGAGTCAACTATGATATGAAATGTGATTGTTTACATTAAACTGCCAAAATTCAAGACAAACAAAGGAAAGTTATAAAAAATATGAATTTTGATATGAAATATGATTTTTTTCATCAAAGTGCAAAAATTCAAAAGAAACATTGAAACAGTGATATTCCATGAAAATTCACTTAACAAAGTCAACTTTCATCATTTTTCATCGAACAGACATGTTTCCTGCCATGGTGCGGAGTGCTCTCTGCATTGTGCTTCTCTGGCGCTGAAAATGCGATTCCGCAAGTCTCAGCGCTCTACGAGCAAGGGAAAGCGGTTTTTCAGGCAAACGCTTGTTTGCAGCTGAATGAAGCAGTTTTCGTGGACTTTTTTCATATGTTTGGAGTCAACTATGATATGAAATGTGATTGTTTACATTAAAATGCCAAAATTCAAGAGAAACAAAGGAAAGTTATAAAAAATATGAATTTTGGTATGAAATATGATTTTTTTCATCAAAGTGCAAAAATTCAAAAGAAACATTGAAACAGTGATATTCCATGAAAATTCACTTAACAAAGTCAACTTTCATCATTTTTCATCGAACAGGCATGTTTCCTGCCACAGTGCCGAGTGCTCTCTGCATTGTGCTTCTCTGGCGCTGAAAATGCGATTCCGCAAGTCTCAGCGCTCTACGAGCAAGGGAAAGCGGTTTTTCAGGCAAACGCTTGTTTGCAGCTGAATGAAGCAGTTTTCGTGGACTTTTTTCACATGTTTGGAGTCAACTATGATATGAAATGTGATTGTTTACATTAAAATGCCAAAATTCAAGCGAAACAAAGGAAAGCTATAAAAAAGATTAATTTTGATATGAAATATGATTTTTTTCATCAAAGTGCACAAATTCAAAAGAAACATTGAAACAGTGATATTCCATGAAAATTCACTTAACAAAGTCAACTTTCATCATTTTTCATCGAACAGGCATGTTTCCTGCCACAGTGCCGAGTGCTCTCTGCATTGTGCTTCTCTGGCGCTGAAAATGCGATTCCGCAAGTCTCAGCGCTCTACGAGCAAGGGAAAGCGGTTTTTCAGGCAAACGCTTGTTTGCAGCTGAATGAAGCAGTTTTCGTGGACTTTTTTCACATGTTTGGAGTCAACTATGATATGAAATGTGATTGTTTACATTAAACTGCCAAAATTCAAGACAAACAAAGGAAAGTTATAAAAAATATGAATTTTGATATGAAATATGATTTTTTTCATCAAAGTGCAAAAATTCAAAAGAAACATTGAAACAGTGATATTCCATGAAAATTCACTTAACAAAGTCAACTTTCATCATTTTTCATCGAACAGGCATGTTTCCTGCCATGGTGCGGAGTGCTCTCTGCATTGTGCTTCTCTGGCGCTGAAAATGCGATTCCGCAAGTCTCAGCGCTCTACGAGCAAGGGAAAGCGGTTTTTCAGGCAAACGCTTGTTTGCAGCTGAATGAAGCAGTTTTCGTGGACTTTTTTCACATGTTTGGAGTCAACTATGATATGAAATGTGATTGTTTACATTAAAATGCCAAAATTCAAGACAAACAAAGGAAAGTTATAAAAAAGATTAATTTTGATATGAAATATGATTTTTTTCATCAAAGTGCAAAAATTCAAAAGAAACATTGAAACAGTGATATTCCATGAAAATTCACTTAACAAAGTCAACTTTCATCATTTTTCATCGAACAGGCATGTTTCCTGCCATGGTGCGGAGTGCTCTCTGCATTGTGCTTCTCTGGCGCTGAAAATGCGATTCCGCAAGTCTCAGCGCTCTACGAGCAAGGGAAAGCGGTTTTTCAGGCAAACGCTTGTTTGCAGCTGAATGAAGCAGTTTTCGTGGACTTTTTTCACATGTTTGGAGTCAACTATGATATGAAATGTGATTGTTTACATTAAACTGCCAAAATTCAAGACAAACAAAGGAAAGTTATAAAAAATATGAATTTTGATATGAAATATGATTTTTTTCATCAAAGTGCAAAAATTCAAAAGAAACATTGAAACAGTGATATTCCATGAAAATTCACTTAACAAAGTCAACTTTCATCATTTTTCATCGAACAGGCATGTTTCCTGCCATGGTGCGGAGTGCTCTCTGCATTGTGCTTCTCTGGCGCTGAAAATGCGATTCCGCAAGTCTCAGCGCTCTACGAGCAAGGGAAAGCGGTTTTTCAGGCAAACGCTTGTTTGCAGCTGAATGAAGCAGTTTTCGTGGACTTTTTTCACATGTTTGGAGTCAACTATGATATGAAATGTGATTGTTTACATTAAAATGCCAAAATTCAAGCGAAACAAAGGAAAGCTATAAAAAAGATTAATTTTGATATGAAATATGATTTTTTTCATCAAAGTGCACAAATTCAAAAGAAACATTGAAACAGTGATATTCCATGAAAATTCACTTAACAAAGTCAACTTTCATCATTTTTCATCGAACAGGCATGTTTCCTGCCACAGTGCCGAGTGCTCTCTGCATTGTGCTTCTCTGGCGCTGAAAATGCGATTCCGCAAGTCTCAGCGCTCTACGAGCAAGGGAAAGCGGTTTTTCAGGCAAACGCTTGTTTGCAGCTGAATGAAGCAGTTTTCGTGGACTTTTTTCATATGTTTGGAGTCAACTATGATATGAAATGTGATTGTTTACATTAAAATGCCAAAATTCAAGAGAAACAAAGGAAAGTTATAAAAAATATGAATTTTGATATGAAATATGATTTTTTTCATCAAAGTGCAAAAATTCAAAAGAAACATTGAAACAGTGATATTCCATGAAAATTCACTTAACAAAGTCAACTTTCATCATTTTTCATCGAACAGGCATGTTTCCTGTCACAGCGCCGAGTGCTCTCTGCATTGTGCTTCTCTGGCGCTGAAAATGCGATTCCGCAAGTCTCAGCGCTCTACGAGCAAGGGAAAGCGGTTTTTCAGGCAAACGCTTGTTTGCAGCTGAATGAAGCAGTTTTCGTGGACTTTTTTCACATGTTTGGAGTCAACTATGATATGAAATGTGATTGTTTACATTAAAATGCCAAAATTCAAGCGAAACAAAGGAAAGCTATAAAAAAGATTAATTTTGATATGAAATATGATTTTTTTCATCAAAGTGCACAAATTCAAAAGAAACATTGAAACAGTGATATTCCATGAAAATTCACTTAACAAAGTCAACTTTCATCATTTTTCATCGAACAGGCATGTTTCCTGCCACAGTGCCGAGTGCTCTCTGCATTGTGCTTCTCTGGCGCTGAAAATGCGATTCCGCAAGTCTCAGCGCTCTACGAGCAAGGGAAAGCGGTTTTTCAGGCAAACGCTTGTTTGCAGCTGAATGAAGCAGTTTTCGTGGACTTTTTTCACATGTTTGGAGTCAACTATGATATGAAATGTGATTGTTTACATTAAACTGCCAAAATTCAAGACAAACAAAGGAAAGTTATAAAAAATATGAATTTTGATATGAAATATGATTTTTTTCATCAAAGTGCAAAAATTCAAAAGAAACATTGAAACAGTGATATTCCATGAAAATTCACTTAACAAAGTCAACTTTCATCATTTTTCATCGAACAGGCATGTTTCCTGCCATGGTGCGGAGTGCTCTCTGCATTGTGCTTCTCTGGCGCTGAAAATGCGATTCCGCAAGTCTCAGCGCTCTACGAGCAAGGGAAAGCGGTTTTTCAGGCAAACGCTTGTTTGCAGCTGAATGAAGCAGTTTTCGTGGACTTTTTTCACATGTTTGGAGTCAACTATGATATGAAATGTGATTGTTTACATTAAACTGCCAAAATTCAAGACAAACAAAGGAAAGTTATAAAAAATATGAATTTTGATATGAAATATGATTTTTTTCATCAAAGTGCAAAAATTCAAAAGAAACATTGAAACAGTGATATTCCATGAAAATTCACTTAACAAAGTCAACTTTCATCATTTTTCATCGAACAGGCATGTTTCCTGCCACAGTGCCGAGTGCTCTCTGCATTGTGCTTCTCTGGCGCTGAAAATGCGATTCCGCAAGTCTCAGCGCTCTACGAGCAAGGGAAAGCGGTTTTTCAGGCAAACGCTTGTTTGCAGCTGAATGAAGCAGTTTTCGTGGACTTTTTTCACATGTTTGGAGTCAACTATGATATGAAATGTGATTGTTTACATTAAACTGCCAAAATTCAAGACAAACAAAGGAAAGTTATAAAAAATATGAATTTTGATATGAAATATGATTTTTTTCATCAAAGTGCAAAAATTCAAAAGAAACATTGAAACAGTGATATTCCATGAAAATTCACTTAACAAAGTCAACTTTCATCATTTTTCATCGAACAGACATGTTTCCTGCCATAGTGCGGAGTGCTCTCTGCATTGTGCTTCTCTGGCGCTGAAAATGCGATTCCGCAAGTCTCAGCGCTCTACGAGCAAGGGAAAGCGGTTTTTCAGGCAAACGCTTGTTTGCAGCTGAATGAAGCAGTTTTCGTGGACTTTTTTCACATGTTTGGAGTCAACTATGATATGAAATGTGATTGTTTACATTAAAATGCCAAAATTCAAGACAAACAAAGGAAAGTTATAAAAAATATGAATTTTGATATGAAATATGATTTTTTTCATCAAAGTGCACAAATTCAAAAGAAACATTGAAACAGTGATATTCCATGAAAATTCACTTAACAAAGTCAACTTTCATCATTTTTCATCGAACAGGCATGTTTCCTGCCATGGTGCGGAGTGCTCTCTGCATTGTGCTTCTCTGGCGCTGAAAATGCGATTCCGCAAGTCTCAGCGCTCTACGAGCAAGGGAAAGCGGTTTTTCAGGCAAACGCTTGTTTGCAGCTGAATGAAGCAGTTTTCGTGGACTTTTTTCACATGTTTGGAGTCAACTATGATATGAAATGTGATTGTTTACATTAAACTGCCAAAATTCAAGACAAACAAAGGAAAGTTATAAAAAATATGAATTTTGATATGAAATATGATTTTTTTCATCAAAGTGCAAAAATTCAAAAGAAACATTGAAACAGTGATATTCCATGAAAATTCACTTAACAAAGTCAACTTTCATCATTTTTCATCGAACAGGCATGTTTCCTGCCATGGTGCGGAGTGCTCTCTGCATTGTGCTTCTCTGGCGCTGAAAATGCGATTCCGCAAGTCTCAGCGCTCTACGAGCAAGGGAAAGCGGTTTTTCAGGCAAACGCTTGTTTGCAGCTGAATGAAGCAGTTTTCGTGGACTTTTTTCACATGTTTGGAGTCAACTATGATATGAAATGTGATTGTTTACATTAAACTGCCAAAATTCAAGACAAACAAAGGAAAGTTATAAAAAATATGAATTTTGATATGAAATATGATTTTTTTCATCAAAGTGCAAAAATTCAAAAGAAACATTGAAACAGTGATATTCCATGAAAATTCACTTAACAAAGTCAACTTTCATCATTTTTCATCGAACAGGCATGTTTCCTGCCATGGTGCGGAGTGCTCTCTGCATTGTGCTTCTCTGGCGCTGAAAATGCGATTCCGCAAGTCTCAGCGCTCTACGAGCAAGGGAAAGCGGTTTTTCAGGCAAACGCTTGTTTGCAGCTGAATGAAGCAGTTTTCGTGGACTTTTTTCACATGTTTGGAGTCAACTATGATATGAAATGTGATTGTTTACATTAAACTGCCAAAATTCAAGACAAACAAAGGAAAGTTATAAAAAATATGAATTTTGATATGAAATATGATTTTTTTCATCAAAGTGCAAAAATTCAAAAGAAACATTGAAACAGTGATATTCCATGAAAATTCACTTAACAAAGTCAACTTTCATCATTTTTCATCGAACAGGCATGTTTCCTGCCACAGTGCCGAGTGCTCTCTGCATTGTGCTTCTCTGGCGCTGAAAATGCGATTCCGCAAGTCTCAGCGCTCTACGAGCAAGGGAAAGCGGTTTTTCAGGCAAACGCTTGTTTGCAGCTGAATGAAGCAGTTTTCGTGGACTTTTTTCACATGTTTGGAGTCAACTATGATATGAAATGTGATTGTTTACATTAAACTGCCAAAATTCAAGACAAACAAAGGAAAGTTATAAAAAAGATTATTTTTGATATGAAATATGATTTTTTTCATCAAAGTGCACAAATTCAAAAGAAACATTGAAACAGTGATATTCCATGAAAATTCACTTAACAAAGTCAACTTTCATCATTTTTCATCGAACAGGCATGTTTCCTGTCACAGCGCCGAGTGCTCTCTGCATTGTGCTTCTCTGGCGCTGAAAATGCGATTCCGCAAGTCTCAGCGCTCTACGAGCAAGGGAAAGCGGTTTTTCAGGCAAACGCTTGTTTGCAGCTGAATGAAGCAGTTTTCGTGGACTTTTTTCATATGTTTGGAGTCAACTATGATATGAAATGTGATTGTTTACATTAAAATGCCAAAATTCAAGAGAAACAAAGGAAAGTTATAAAAAATATGAATTTTGATATGAAATATGATTTTTTTCATCAAAGTGCAAAAATTCAAAAGAAACATTGAAACAGTGATATTCCATGAAAATTCACTTAACAAAGTCAACTTTCATCATTTTTCATCGAACAGGCATGTTTCCTGTCACAGCGCCGAGTGCTCTCTGCATTGTGCTTCTCTGGCGCTGAAAATGCGATTCCGCAAGTCTCAGCGCTCTACGAGCAAGGGAAAGCGGTTTTTCAGGCAAACGCTTGTTTGCAGCTGAATGAAGCAGTTTTCGTGGACTTTTTTCACATGTTTGGAGTCAACTATGATATGAAATGTGATTGTTTACATTAAACTGCCAAAATTCAAGACAAACAAAGGAAAGTTATAAAAAATATGAATTTTGATATGAAATATGATTTTTTTCATCAAAGTGCAAAAATTCAAAAGAAACATTGAAACAGTGATATTCCATGAAAATTCACTTAACAAAGTCAACTTTCATCATTTTTCATCGAACAGGCATGTTTCCTGCCACAGTGCCGAGTGCTCTCTGCATTGTGCTTCTCTGGCGCTGAAAATGCGATTCCGCAAGTCTCAGCGCTCTACGAGCAAGGGAAAGCGGTTTTTCAGGCAAACGCTTGTTTGCAGCTGAATGAAGCAGTTTTCGTGGACTTTTTTCACATGTTTGGAGTCAACTATGATATGAAATGTGATTGTTTACATTAAACTGCCAAAATTCAAGACAAACAAAGGAAAGTTATAAAAAATATGAATTTTGATATGAAATATGATTTTTTTCATCAAAGTGCAAAAATTCAAAAGAAACATTGAAACAGTGATATTCCATGAAAATTCACTTAACAAAGTCAACTTTCATCATTTTTCATCGAACAGACATGTTTCCTGCCATGGTGCGGAGTGCTCTCTGCATTGTGCTTCTCTGGCGCTGAAAATGCGATTCCGCAAGTCTCAGCGCTCTACGAGCAAGGGAAAGCGGTTTTTCAGGCAAACGCTTGTTTGCAGCTGAATGAAGCAGTTTTCGTGGACTTTTTTCACATGTTTGGAGTCAACTATGATATGAAATGTGATTGTTTACATTAAAATGCCAAAATTCAAGCGAAACAAAGGAAAGCTATAAAAAAGATTAATTTTGATATGAAATATGATTTTTTTCATCAAAGTGCAAAAATTCAAAAGAAACATTGAAACAGTGATATTCCATGAAAATTCACTTAACAAAGTCAACTTTCATCATTTTTCATCGAACAGGCATGTTTCCTGCCACAGTGCCGAGTGCTCTCTGCATTGTGCTTCTCTGGCGCTGAAAATGCGATTCCGCAAGTCTCAGCGCTCTACGAGCAAGGGAAAGCGGTTTTTCAGGCAAACGCTTGTTTGCAGCTGAATGAAGCAGTTTTCGTGGACTTTTTTCACATGTTTGGAGTCAACTATGATATGAAATGTGATTGTTTACATTAAACTGCCAAAATTCAAGACAAACAAAGGAAAGTTATAAAAAATATGAATTTTGATATGAAATATGATTTTTTTCATCAAAGTGCAAAAATTCAAAAGAAACATTGAAACAGTGATATTCCATGAAAATTCACTTAACAAAGTCAACTTTCATCATTTTTCATCGAACAGGCATGTTTCCTGCCACAGTGCCGAGTGCTCTCTGCATTGTGCTTCTCTGGCGCTGAAAATGCGATTCCGCAAGTCTCAGCGCTCTACGAGCAAGGGAAAGCGGTTTTTCAGGCAAACGCTTGTTTGCAGCTGAATGAAGCAGTTTTCGTGGACTTTTTTCACATGTTTGGAGTCAACTATGATATGAAATGTGATTGTTTACATTAAACTGCCAAAATTCAAGACAAACAAAGGAAAGTTATAAAAAATATGAATTTTGATATGAAATATGATTTTTTTCATCAATGTGCAAAAAATCAAAAGAAACATTGAAACAGTGATATTCCATGAAAATTCACTTAACAAAGTCAACTTTCATCATTTTTCATCGAACAGACATGTTTCCTGCCATGGTGCGGAGTGCTCTCTGTATTGTGCTTCTCTGGCGCTGAAAATGCGATTCCGCAAGTCTCAGCGCTCTACGAGCAAGGGAAAGCGGTTTTTCAGGCAAACGCTTGTTTGCAGCTGAATGAAGCAGTTTTCGTGGACTTTTTTCACATGTTTGGAGTCAACTATGATATGAAATGTGATTGTTTACATTAAACTGCCAAAATTCAAGACAAACAAAGGAAAGTTATAAAAAATATGAATTTTGATATGAAATATGATTTTTTTCATCAAAGTGCAAAAATTCAAAAGAAACATTGAAACAGTGATATTCCATGAAAATTCACTTAACAAAGTCAACTTTCATCATTTTTCATCGAACAGGCATGTTTCCTGCCAGTGCGAGTGCTCTCTGCATTGTGCTTCTCTGGCGCTGAAAATGCGATTCCGCAAGTCTCAGCGCTCTACGAGCAAGGGAAAGCGGTTTTTCAGGCAAACGCTTGTTTGCAGCTGAATGAAGCAGTTTTCGTGGACTTTTTTCACATGTTTGGAGTCAACTATGATATGAAATGTGATTGTTTACATTAAACTGCCAAAATTCAAGACAAACAAAGGAAAGTTATAAAAAAGATTAATTTTGATATGAAATATGATTTTTTTCATCAAAGTGCAAAAATTCAAAAGAAACATTGAAACAGTGATATTCCATGAAAATTCACTTAACAAAGTCAACTTTCATCATTTTTCATCGAACAGGCATGTTTCCTGTCACAGCGCCGAGTGCTCTCTGCATTGTGCTTCTCTGGCGCTGAAAATGCGATTCCGCAAGTCTCAGCGCTCTACGAGCAAGGGAAAGCGGTTTTTCAGGCAAACGCTTGTTTGCAGCTGAATGAAGCAGTTTTCGTGGACTTTTTTCACATGTTTGGAGTCAACTATGATATGAAATGTGATTGTTTACATTAAACTGCCAAAATTCAAGACAAACAAAGGAAAGTTATAAAAAATATGAATTTTGATATGAAATATGATTTTTTTCATCAAAGTGCAAAAATTCAAAAGAAACATTGAAACAGTGATATTCCATGAAAATTCACTTAACAAAGTCAACTTTCATCATTTTTCATCGAACAGACATGTTTCCTGCCATGGTGCGGAGTGCTCTCTGCATTGTGCTTCTCTGGCGCTGAAAATGCGATTCCGCAAGTCTCAGCGCTCTACGAGCAAGGGAAAGCGGTTTTTCAGGCAAACGCTTGTTTGCAGCTGAATGAAGCAGTTTTCGTGGACTTTTTTCACATGTTTGGAGTCAACTATGATATGAAATGTGATTGTTTACATTAAACTGCCAAAATTCAAGACAAACAAAGGAAAGTTATAAAAAATATGAATTTTGATATGAAATATGATTTTTTTCATCAAAGTGCAAAAATTCAAAAGAAACATTGAAACAGTGATATTCCATGAAAATTCACTTAACAAAGTCAACTTTCATCATTTTTCATCGAACAGGCATGTTTCCTGTCACAGCGCCGAGTGCTCTCTGCATTGTGCTTCTCTGGCGCTGAAAATGCGATTCCGCAAGTCTCAGCGCTCTACGAGCAAGGGAAAGCGGTTTTTCAGGCAAACGCTTGTTTGCAGCTGAATGAAGCAGTTTTCGTGGACTTTTTTCACATGTTTGGAGTCAACTATGATATGAAATGTGATTGTTTACATTAAACTGCCAAAATTCAAGACAAACAAAGGAAAGTTATAAAAAATATGAATTTTGATATGAAATATGATTTTTTTCATCAAAGTGCAAAAATTCAAAAGAAACATTGAAACAGTGATATTCCATGAAAATTCACTTAACAAAGTCAACTTTCATCATTTTTCATCGAACAGGCATGTTTCCTGCCATGGTGCGGAGTGCTCTCTGCATTGTGCTTCTCTGGCGCTGAAAATGCGATTCCGCAAGTCTCAGCGCTCTACGAGCAAGGGAAAGCGGTTTTTCAAGGCAAACGCTTGTTTGCAGCTGAATGAAGCAGTTGTGGACTTTTTTCACATGTTTGGAGTCAACTATGATATGAAATGTGATTGTTTACATTTAACTGCCAAAATTCAAGACAAACAAAGGAAAGTTATAAAAAATATGAATTTTGATATGAAATATGATTTTTTTCATCAAAGTACAAAAAATCCAAAGAAACATTTAAACAGTGATATTCCATGAAAATTCACTTAGCAAAGTCAACTTTCATCATTTTTCATCGAACAGACATGTTTCCTGCCATAGTGCGGAGTGCTCTCTGCATTGTGCTTCTCTGGCGCTGAAAATGCGATTCCGCAAGTCTCAGCGCTCTACGAGCAAGGGAAAGCGGTTTTTCAGGCAAACGCTTGTTTGCAGCTGAATGAAGCAGTTTTCGTGGACTTTTTTCACATGTTTGGAGTCAACTATGATATGAAATGTGATTGTTTACATTAAACTGCCAAAATTCAAGACAAACAAAGGAAAGTTATAAAAAATATGAATTTTGATATGAAATATGATTTTTTTCATCAATGTGCAAAAAATCAAAAGAAACATTGAAACAGTGATATTCCATGAAAATTCACTTAACAAAGTCAACTTTCATCATTTTTCATCGAACAGACATGTTTCCTGCCATGGTGCGGAGTGCTCTCTGTATTGTGCTTCTCTGGCGCTGAAAATGCGATTCCGCAAGTCTCAGCGCTCTACGAGCAAGGGAAAGCGGTTTTTCAGGCAAACGCTTGTTTGCAGCTGAATGAAGCAGTTTTCGTGGACTTTTTTCACATGTTTGGAGTCAACTATGATATGAAATGTGATTGTTTACATTAAAATGCCAAAATTCAAGCGAAACAAAGGAAAGTTATAAAAAAGATTATTTTTGATATGAAATATGATTTTTTTCATCAAAGTGCACAAATTCAAAAGAAACATTGAAACAGTGATATTCCATGAAAATTCACTTAACAAAGTCAACTTTCATCATTTTTCATCGAACAGGCATGTTTCCTGCCACAGTGCCGAGTGCTCTCTGCATTGTGCTTCTCTGGCGCTGAAAATGCGATTCCGCAAGTCTCAGCGCTCTACGAGCAAGGGAAAGCGGTTTTTCAGGCAAACGCTTGTTTGCAGCTGAATGAAGCAGTTTTCGTGGACTTTTTTCACATGTTTGGAGTCAACTATGATATGAAATGTGATTGTTTACATTAAACTGCCAAAATTCAAGACAAACAAAGGAAAGTTATAAAAAATATGAATTTTGATATGAAATATGATTTTTTTCATCAAAGTGCAAAAATTCAAAAGAAACATTGAAACAGTGATATTCCATGAAAATTCACTTAACAAAGTCAACTTTCATCATTTTTCATCGAACAGACATGTTTCCTGCCATGGTGCGGAGTGCTCTCTGCATTGTGCTTCTCTGGCGCTGAAAATGCGATTCCGCAAGTCTCAGCGCTCTACGAGCAAGGGAAAGCGGTTTTTCAGGCAAACGCTTGTTTGCAGCTGAATGAAGCAGTTTTCGTGGACTTTTTTCACATGTTTGGAGTCAACTATGATATGAAATGTGATTGTTTACATTAAACTGCCAAAATTCAAGACAAACAAAGGAAAGTTATAAAAAATATGAATTTTGATATGAAATATGATTTTTTTCATCAAAGTGCAAAAATTCAAAAGAAACATTGAAACAGTGATATTCCATGAAAATTCACTTAACAAAGTCAACTTTCATCATTTTTCATCGAACAGGCATGTTTCCTGTCACAGCGCCGAGTGCTCTCTGCATTGTGCTTCTCTGGCGCTGAAAATGCGATTCCGCAAGTCTCAGCGCTCTACGAGCAAGGGAAAGCGGTTTTTCAGGCAAACGCTTGTTTGCAGCTGAATGAAGCAGTTTTCGTGGACTTTTTTCACATGTTTGGAGTCAACTATGATATGAAATGTGATTGTTTACATTAAACTGCCAAAATTCAAGACAAACAAAGGAAAGTTATAAAAAATATGAATTTTGATATGAAATATGATTTTTTTCATCAAAGTGCAAAAATTCAAAAGAAACATTGAAACAGTGATATTCCATGAAAATTCACTTAACAAAGTCAACTTTCATCATTTTTCATCGAACAGACATGTTTCCTGCCATGGTGCGGAGTGCTCTCTGCATTGTGCTTCTCTGGCGCTGAAAATGCGATTCCGCAAGTCTCAGCGCTCTACGAGCAAGGGAAAGCGGTTTTTCAGGCAAACGCTTGTTTGCAGCTGAATGAAGCAGTTTTCGTGGACTTTTTTCACATGTTTGGAGTCAACTATGATATGAAATGTGATTGTTTACATTAAAATGCCAAAATTCAAGCGAAACAAAGGAAAGCTATAAAAAAGATTAATTTTGATATGAAATATGATTTTTTTCATCAAAGTGCACAAATTCAAAAGAAACATTGAAACAGTGATATTCCATGAAAATTCACTTAACAAAGTCAACTTTCATCATTTTTCATCGAACAGGCATGTTTCCTGCCACAGTGCCGAGTGCTCTCTGCATTGTGCTTCTCTGGCGCTGAAAATGCGATTCCGCAAGTCTCAGCGCTCTACGAGCAAGGGAAAGCGGTTTTTCAGGCAAACGCTTGTTTGCAGCTGAATGAAGCAGTTTTCGTGGACTTTTTTCATATGTTTGGAGTCAACTATGATATGAAATGTGATTGTTTACATTAAAATGCCAAAATTCAAGAGAAACAAAGGAAAGTTATAAAAAATATGAATTTTGATATGAAATATGATTTTTTTCATCAAAGTGCAAAAATTCAAAAGAAACATTGAAACAGTGATATTCCATGAAAATTCACTTAACAAAGTCAACTTTCATCATTTTTCATCGAACAGGCATGTTTCCTGTCACAGCGCCGAGTGCTCTCTGCATTGTGCTTCTCTGGCGCTGAAAATGCGATTCCGCAAGTCTCAGCGCTCTACGAGCAAGGGAAAGCGGTTTTTCAGGCAAACGCTTGTTTGCAGCTGAATGAAGCAGTTTTCGTGGACTTTTTTCACATGTTTGGAGTCAACTATGATATGAAATGTGATTGTTTACATTAAACTGCCAAAATTCAAGACAAACAAAGGAAAGTTATAAAAAATATGAATTTTGATATGAAATATGATTTTTTTCATCAAAGTGCAAAAATTCAAAAGAAACATTGAAACAGTGATATTCCATGAAAATTCACTTAACAAAGTCAACTTTCATCATTTTTCATCGAACAGGCATGTTTCCTGCCACAGTGCCGAGTGCTCTCTGCATTGTGCTTCTCTGGCGCTGAAAATGCGATTCCGCAAGTCTCAGCGCTCTACGAGCAAGGGAAAGCGGTTTTTCAGGCAAACGCTTGTTTGCAGCTGAATGAAGCAGTTTTCGTGGACTTTTTTCACATGTTTGGAGTCAACTATGATATGAAATGTGATTGTTTACATTAAACTGCCAAAATTCAAGACAAACAAAGGAAAGTTATAAAAAATATGAATTTTGATATGAAATATGATTTTTTTCATCAAAGTGCAAAAATTCAAAAGAAACATTGAAACAGTGATATTCCATGAAAATTCACTTAACAAAGTCAACTTTCATCATTTTTCATCGAACAGGCATGTTTCCTGTCACAGCGCCGAGTGCTCTCTGCATTGTGCTTCTCTGGCGCTGAAAATGCGATTCCGCAAGTCTCAGCGCTCTACGAGCAAGGGAAAGCGGTTTTTCAGGCAAACGCTTGTTTGCAGCTGAATGAAGCAGTTTTCGTGGACTTTTTTCACATGTTTGGAGTCAACTATGATATGAAATGTGATTGTTTACATTAAACTGCCAAAATTCAAGACAAACAAAGGAAAGTTATAAAAAATATGAATTTTGATATGAAATATGATTTTTTTCATCAAAGTGCAAAAATTCAAAAGAAACATTGAAACAGTGATATTCCATGAAAATTCACTTAACAAAGTCAACTTTCATCATTTTTCATCGAACAGGCATGTTTCCTGCCATGGTGCGGAGTGCTCTCTGCATTGTGCTTCTCTGGCGCTGAAAATGCGATTCCGCAAGTCTCAGCGCTCTACGAGCAAGGGAAAGCGGTTTTTCAGGCAAACGCTTGTTTGCAGCTGAATGAAGCAGTTTTCGTGGACTTTTTTCACATGTTTGGAGTCAACTATGATATGAAATGTGATTGTTTACATTAAACTGCCAAAATTCAAGACAAACAAAGGAAAGTTATAAAAAATATGAATTTTGATATGAAATATGATTTTTTTCATCAAAGTGCAAAAATTCAAAAGAAACATTGAAACAGTGATATTCCATGAAAATTCACTTAACAAAGTCAACTTTCATCATTTTTCATCGAACAGACATGTTTCCTGCCATGGTGCGGAGTGCTCTCTGCATTGTGCTTCTCTGGCGCTGAAAATGCGATTCCGCAAGTCTCAGCGCTCTACGAGCAAGGGAAAGCGGTTTTTCAGGCAAACGCTTGTTTGCAGCTGAATGAAGCAGTTTTCGTGGACTTTTTTCACATGTTTGGAGTCAACTATGATATGAAATGTGATTGTTTACATTAAACTGCCAAAATTCAAGACAAACAAAGGAAAGTTATAAAAAATATGAATTTTGATATGAAATATGATTTTTTTCATCAAAGTGCAAAAATTCAAAAGAAACATTGAAACAGTGATATTCCATGAAAATTCACTTAACAAAGTCAACTTTCATCATTTTTCATCGAACAGGCATGTTTCCTGTCACAGCGCCGAGTGCTCTCTGCATTGTGCTTCTCTGGCGCTGAAAATGCGATTCCGCAAGTCTCAGCGCTCTACGAGCAAGGGAAAGCGGTTTTTCAGGCAAACGCTTGTTTGCAGCTGAATGAAGCAGTTTTCGTGGACTTTTTTCACATGTTTGGAGTCAACTATGATATGAAATGTGATTGTTTACATTAAACTGCCAAAATTCAAGACAAACAAAGGAAAGTTATAAAAAATATGAATTTTGATATGAAATATGATTTTTTTCATCAAAGTGCAAAAATTCAAAAGAAACATTGAAACAGTGATATTCCATGAAAATTCACTTAACAAAGTCAACTTTCATCATTTTTCATCGAACAGGCATGTTTCCTGTCACAGCGCCGAGTGCTCTCTGCATTGTGCTTCTCTGGCGCTGAAAATGCGATTCCGCAAGTCTCAGCGCTCTACGAGCAAGGGAAAGCGGTTTTTCAGGCAAACGCTTGTTTGCAGCTGAATGAAGCAGTTTTCGTGGACTTTTTTCACATGTTTGGAGTCAACTATGATATGAAATGTGATTGTTTACATTAAACTGCCAAAATTCAAGACAAACAAAGGAAAGTTATAAAAAATATGAATTTTGATATGAAATATGATTTTTTTCATCAAAGTGCAAAAATTCAAAAGAAACATTGAAACAGTGATATTCCATGAAAATTCACTTAACAAAGTCAACTTTCATCATTTTTCATCGAACAGGCATGTTTCCTGCCATGGTGCGGAGTGCTCTCTGCATTGTGCTTCTCTGGCGCTGAAAATGCGATTCCGCAAGTCTCAGCGCTCTACGAGCAAGGGAAAGCGGTTTTTCAGGCAAACGCTTGTTTGCAGCTGAATGAAGCAGTTTTCGTGGACTTTTTTCACATGTTTGGAGTCAACTATGATATGAAATGTGATTGTTTACATTAAACTGCCAAAATTCAAGACAAACAAAGGAAAGTTATAAAAAATATGAATTTTGATATGAAATATGATTTTTTTCATCAAAGTGCAAAAATTCAAAAGAAACATTGAAACAGTGATATTCCATGAAAATTCACTTAACAAAGTCAACTTTCATCATTTTTCATCGAACAGGCATGTTTCCTGCCACAGTGCCGAGTGCTCTCTGCATTGTGCTTCTCTGGCGCTGAAAATGCGATTCCGCAAGTCTCAGCGCTCTACGAGCAAGGGAAAGCGGTTTTTCAGGCAAACGCTTGTTTGCAGCTGAATGAAGCAGTTTTCGTGGACTTTTTTCACATGTTTGGAGTCAACTATGATATGAAATGTGATTGTTTACATTAAACTGCCAAAATTCAAGACAAACAAAGGAAAGTTATAAAAAATATGAATTTTGATATGAAATATGATTTTTTTCATCAAAGTGCAAAAATTCAAAAGAAACATTGAAACAGTGATATTCCATGAAAATTCACTTAACAAAGTCAACTTTCATCATTTTTCATCGAACAGGCATGTTTCCTGCCACAGTGCCGAGTGCTCTCTGCATTGTGCTTCTCTGGCGCTGAAAATGCGATTCCGCAAGTCTCAGCGCTCTACGAGCAAGGGAAAGCGGTTTTTCAGGCAAACGCTTGTTTGCAGCTGAATGAAGCAGTTTTCGTGGATTTTTTTCACATGTTTGGAGTCAACTATGATATGAAATGTGATTGTTTACATTAAAATGCCAAAATTCAAGACAAACAAAGGAAAGTTATAAAAAATATGAATTTTGATATGAAATATGATTTTTTTCATCAAAGTGCAAAAATTCAAAAGAAACATTGAAACAGTGATATTCCATGAAAATTCACTTAACAAAGTCAACTTTCATCATTTTTCATCGAACAGGCATGTTTCCTGCCATGGTGCGGAGTGCTCTCTGCATTGTGCTTCTCTGGCGCTGAAAATGCGATTCCGCAAGTCTCAGCGCTCTACGAGCAAGGGAAAGCGGTTTTTCAGGCAAACGCTTGTTTGCAGCTGAATGAAGCAGTTTTCGTGGACTTTTTTCACATGTTTGGAGTCAACTATGATATGAAATGTGATTGTTTACATTAAACTGCCAAAATTCAAGCGAAACAAAGGAAAGCTATAAAAAAGATTAATTTTGATATGAAATATGATTTTTTTCATCAAAGTGCACAAATTCAAAAGAAACATTGAAACAGTGATATTCCATGAAAATTCACTTAACAAAGTCAACTTTCATCATTTTTCATCGAACAGGCATGTTTCCTGTCACAGCGCCGAGTGCTCTCTGCATTGTGCTTCTCTGGCGCTGAAAATGCGATTCCGCAAGTCTCAGCGCTCTACGAGCAAGGGAAAGCGGTTTTTCAGGCAAACGCTTGTTTGCAGCTGAATGAAGCAGTTTTCGTGGACTTTTTTCATATGTTTGGAGTCAACTATGATATGAAATGTGATTGTTTACATTAAAATGCCAAAATTCAAGAGAAACAAAGGAAAGTTATAAAAAATATGAATTTTGATATGAAATATGATTTTTTTCATCAAAGTGCAAAAATTCAAAAGAAACATTGAAACAGTGATATTCCATGAAAATTCACTTAACAAAGTCAACTTTCATCATTTTTCATCGAACAGGCATGTTTCCTGCCATGGTGCGGAGTGCTCTCTGCATTGTGCTTCTCTGGCGCTGAAAATGCGATTCCGCAAGTCTCAGCGCTCTACGAGCAAGGGAAAGCGGTTTTTCAGGCAAACGCTTGTTTGCAGCTGAATGAAGCAGTTTTCGTGGACTTTTTTCACATGTTTGGAGTCAACTATGATATGAAATGTGATTGTTTACATTAAACTGCCAAAATTCAAGACAAACAAAGGAAAGTTATAAAAAATATGAATTTTGATATGAAATATGATTTTTTTCATCAAAGTGCAAAAATTCAAAAGAAACATTGAAACAGTGATATTCCATGAAAATTCACTTAACAAAGTCAACTTTCATCATTTTTCATCGAACAGGCATGTTTCCTGCCATGGTGCGGAGTGCTCTCTGCATTGTGCTTCTCTGGCGCTGAAAATGCGATTCCGCAAGTCTCAGCGCTCTACGAGCAAGGGAAAGCGGTTTTTCAGGCAAACGCTTGTTTGCAGCTGAATGAAGCAGTTTTCGTGGACTTTTTTCACATGTTTGGAGTCAACTATGATATGAAATGTGATTGTTTACATTAAACTGCCAAAATTCAAGACAAACAAAGGAAAGTTATAAAAAATATGAATTTTGATATGAAATATGATTTTTTTCATCAAAGTGCAAAAATTCAAAAGAAACATTGAAACAGTGATATTCCATGAAAATTCACTTAACAAAGTCAACTTTCATCATTTTTCATCGAACAGACATGTTTCCTGCCATGGTGCGGAGTGCTCTCTGCATTGTGCTTCTCTGGCGCTGAAAATGCGATTCCGCAAGTCTCAGCGCTCTACGAGCAAGGGAAAGCGGTTTTTCAGGCAAACGCTTGTTTGCAGCTGAATGAAGCAGTTTTCGTGGACTTTTTTCACATGTTTGGAGTCAACTATGATATGAAATGTGATTGTTTACATTAAAATGCCAAAATTCAAGAGAAACAAAGGAAAGTTATAAAAAAGATTAATTTTGATATGAAATATGATTTTTTTCATCAAAGTGCAAAAATTCAAAAGAAACATTGAAACAGTGATATTCCATGAAAATTCACTTAACAAAGTCAACTTTCATCATTTTTCATCGAACAGGCATGTTTCCTGCCACAGTGCCGAGTGCTCTCTGCATTGTGCTTCTCTGGCGCTGAAAATGCGATTCCGCAAGTCTCAGCGCTCTACGAGCAAGGGAAAGCGGTTTTTCAGGCAAACGCTTGTTTGCAGCTGAATGAAGCAGTTTTCGTGGATTTTTTTCACATGTTTGGAATCAACTATGATATGAAATGTGATTGTTTACATTAAACTGCCAAAATTCAAGACAAACAAAGGAAAGTTATAAAAAATATGAATTTTGATTTGAAATATGATTTTTTTCATCAAAGTGCAAAAATTCAAAAGAAACATTGAAACAGTGATATTCCATGAAAATTCACTTAACAAAGTCAACTTTCATCATTTTTCATCGAACAGGCATGTTTCCTGTCACAGCGCCGAGTGCTCTCTGCATTGTGCTTCTCTGGCGCTGAAAATGCGATTCCGCAAGTCTCAGCGCTCTACGAGCAAGGGAAAGCGGTTTTTCAGGCAAACGCTTGTTTGCAGCTGAATGAAGCAGTTTTCGTGGACTTTTTTCACATGTTTGGAGTCAACTATGATATGAAATGTGATTGTTTACATTAAAATGCCAAAATTCAAGAGAAACAAAGGAAAGTTATAAAAAAGATTAATTTTGATATGAAATATGATTTTTTTCATCAAAGTGCAAAAATTCAAAAGAAACATTGAAACAGTGATATTCCATGAAAATTCACTTAACAAAGTCAACTTTCATCATTTTTCATCGAACAGGCATGTTTCCTGTCACAGCGCCGAGTGCTCTCTGCATTGTGCTTCTCTGGCGCTGAAAATGCGATTCCGCAAGTCTCAGCGCTCTACGAGCAAGGGAAAGCGGTTTTTCAGGCAAACGCTTGTTTGCAGGTGAATGAAGCAGTTTTCGTGGACTTTTTTCATATGTTTGGAGTCAACTATGATATGAAATGTGATTGTTTACATTAAAATGCCAAAATTCAAGAGAAACAAAGGAAAGTTATAAAAAAGATTAATTTTGATATGAAATATGATTTTTTTCATCAAAGTGCAAAAATTCAAAAGAAACATTGAAACAGTGATATTCCATGAAAATTCACTTAACAAAGTCAATTTTCATCATTTTTCATCGAACAGGCATGTTTCCTGCCACAGTGCCGAGTGCTCTCTGCATTGTGCTTCTCTGGCGCTGAAAATGCGATTCCGCAAGTCTGAGCGCTCTACGAGCAAGGGAATGCGGTTTTTCAGGCAAACGCTTGTTTGCAGCTGAATGAAGCAGTTTTCGTGGACTTTTTTCACATGTTTGGAGTCAACTATGATATGAAATGTGATTGTTTACATTAAACTGCCAAAATTCAAGACAAACAAAGGAAAGTTATAAAAAATATGAATTTTGATATGAAATATGATTTTTTTCATCAAAGTGCAAAAATTCAAAAGAAACATTGAAACAGTGATAATCCATGAAAATTCACTTAACAAAGTCAACTTTCATCATTTTTCATCGAACAGACATGTTTCCTGCCATGGTGCGGAGTGCTCTCTGCATTGTGCTTCTCTGGCGCTGAAAATGCGATTCCGCAAGTCTCAGCGCTCTACGAGCAAGGGAAAGCGGTTTTTCAGGCAAACGCTTGTTTGCAGCTGAATGAAGCAGTTTTCGTGGACTTTTTTCACATGTTTGGAGTCAACTATGATATGAAATGTGATTGTTTACATTAAAATGCCAAAATTCATGAGAAACAAAGGAAAGTTATAAAAAAGATTATTTTTGATATGAAATATGATTTTTTTCATCAAAGTGCACAAATTCAAAAGAAACATTGAAACAGTGATATTCCATGAAAATTCACTTAACAAAGTCAACTTTCATCATTTTTCATCGAACAGGCATGTTTCCTGCCACAGTGAAAGGGAAAGCGGTTTTTCAGGCAAACGCTTGTTTGTAGCTGAATGGGGCAGTTTTCTTGGACTTTTTTCACATGTTTGGGGTTAATTATGATATGAAATGTGATTGTTTACTTTAAAATGCCAAAATTTATAATAAATATAGTAAAGTAATAAATAATTTTGGTATTTGAAGTATTCTCAAGGTCATACTAAGGATTGTAACGTGATACTAGACCAACGCCAAAAAGCCATACCAGAGAACACTTGATCTTATCCAAAAGGCTATGAAGCAATAACCTTTTATCTCCTCTGCTTAATGGACAGCCTCTGGCCACACGTATACAGGCATGCATAAAGTCATATGAACAAATATGACCCAACTCCTGGAAACTAACCATTTTACATTGAAGCATACTTAGCTTTGCCAAAGCAAAGCCCTCAAAAAATATATCAAACTCATTGATATTTCTCCTTTAGTAAAAGGCAAAAGAGTTAAGCATGACTGAAGAGAGACCATGACTATATAGATAAATAGCCGAGCAGCACCGGGAAACCCTTGTTGGAGAAACACAATGCTCGATGAGGGTAAGGCCGGCCCCTTTGCTTTGGTTGAGTGGAAAAAGGGTGGGGAAAGGTTGACGAACAACAACTGACAGTGGTGAGCAGAAAGAGGTGAATATAGGTAGGGAACAGGGAGGGTTGAATGGAGACATAATTTAAGCAAATAAGTCAGTAAGTCAGCAAATTTTTCTCCTTCATTTTACATCAGAAAACGGTGCCCCAAGCCTGGAACTACTGCAATAAGATGCCGATCCGCGGAGCGGACTTAGCATGGCCCTTTTCCGGCTCCGAGCTATAAAAATATGTTTAATATAGAGGACATATCAGATATTAACATGATCAGAACAGACTTTTTTTTTTCAATCCAAATCCTACCCATATCCATGCCTAACCATTTGCCTTCTCAAGGCCAGACTAAGGATTGAAGGATTATAACGTGATCCCAGACCAAGGCCAAAAAGCCAGACCAGTGAATACAATAGATCCTAGCTAAAAAGCCTAAGAAACGATCCTACACGAACCCCATTCCATCTATTCTCATTCTCAAACCCAGTCAAAGCCCAAAAACAGACCAGAGAACACTTGATCTTGGCCAAAAGGCCAAGAAGCAATAACCTTTTATCTCCTCTGCTTAACAGACAGCCTCAGGCCACACCTATACAGGCATGCATAAAATCACATGACCAAATAAGACCCAACTCCTAGAAACTACCAATTTAACATTGAAGCATACTCAGCTTTGCCAGAGCAAAGCTCACAAAAACATATCAAACTCACTGATGTTCCTCTCCATTGAAATCTTTAATAAAAGGCAAAAGATTCATGCATGACTGAAGAGAAACCAGGGCTATAAAGAAAAAAAAGCCCAGCAGCACCCGGAAACCCTTGTCGGAGAAACACAATGCTCGATGAGGGTAAGGCCGGCCCCTTTGCTTTGGTTGAGTGGAAAAAGGGTGGGGAAAGGTTGACGAGCAACAACTGACAGTGGTGAGCAGAAAGAGGTGAATATAGGCTAGGGAACAGGGCGGGTTGAATGCAGACATAATTTGATAAGTAAGTAAGTAAGTAAGTCAGAAAGTCAGTAAATTTTTCTCCTTCATTTTACATCAGAAAACGGTGCACCAAGCCTGGAACTACTGCAATTCCAGGCCGATCTGCGGAGGGGACGTAGCAAGGCCCTTTTCCGGCTCCCAGCTCAAAAAATATGTTTAATATAGAGGACGTATCAGATATTAAACTGATAAGAACAGATTTTTTTTTTTTCAATCCAAATCCTACCCATATCCATACCTAACCCTTCGCCTTCTCAAGGCCAGACTAAGGATTGTAACGTGATCCCAGACCAAGGCCAAAAAGCCAGACCAGTGAACACAATAGATCCTAGCTAAAAAGCCCGAGAAGCGAGCCTACACAAACCCCATTCCATCTATTCTCCTTCTCAAACCCAGTCAAAGCCCAAAACCAGACCAGAGAACACTTGATCTTAGCCAAAAGGCCAAGAAGCAATAACCTTTTATCTCCTCTGCTTAATGGACAGCCTCTGGCCACACCTATACAGGCATGCATAAAATCACATGAACAAATAAGACCCAACTCCTGGAAACTATCCATTTTACATTGTAGCATACTCAGCTTTGCCAGAGCAAAGCTCACAAAAAATATATCAAACTCATTGATATTCCTCTCCATGGAAATCTTTAGTAAAATTCGAAAGATTTAAGCATGACTGAAGAGAAACCAGGGCTATATAGAAAAAAAGCTGAGCAGCACCGGGAAACCCTTGTCGGAGAAACACAATGCTCGATGAGGGTAAGGCCGGCCCCTTTGCTTTGGTTGAGTGGAAAAAGGGTGGGGAAAGGTTGACGAGCAACAACTGACAGTGGTGAGCAGAAAGAGGTGAATATAGGCTAGGAAAAAGGGCGGGTTGAATGCAGACATAATTTGATAAGTAAATAAGTCAGTAAGTCAGTAAATTTTTCTCCTTCATTTTACATCAAACAACGGTGCACCAAGCCTGGAACTACTGCAATAAGATGCCGATCCGCGGAGCGGATTTAGCATGGCCCTTTTCCGGCTCCCAGCTATAAAAATATGTTTAATATAGAGGACGTATCAGATATTAACATGATCAGAACAGATTTTTTTTCAATCCAAATCCTACCCATATCCATACCTAACCATTCACCTTCTCAAGGCCAGACTAAGGATTGTAACGTGATCCCAGACCAAGGCCAGGTTGGTCTGGGATGCTTTGGTTGAGTGGGAAAAGGGTGGGGAAAGGTTGACGAGCAACAACTGACAGTGGTGAGCAGAAAGAGGTGAAGATAGGCTAGAGAACAGGGCGGGTTGAATGCAGACATAATTTGATAAGTAAGTAAGTAAGTAAGTCAGTAAGTCAGTAAATTTTTCTCCTTCATTTTACATTTAGGGGTCTAACGCCACTGATTTGCAGAAACGAACGGAACTCGCTCTGACTAAGTGTGGAGACAATTAAGCCTGTGCTTTAGCCTTTATGCAACACAAAGAACGTCAAATCAATAAGTCATGCTGGCTTTGTCTTCAAGTTCATCAGATGTTCAAAACTGTCCCTATAACTGCAAGCATGATAGAACAGGTGTCGACGTCCTGCAAACTCCCGGCTAGTATCAGTAATATAGTCATGATGGGGGAAAGCCTTCTGACTAGTGGGAATGTAAGTTTCTATAGAGCAAATTGCACTGAAAAGCAACCAAAATATCCTACACACCTAGTGTTCAGAGTGACAAAAGAGCAGACTGATACTTGTGTATGCAGAGACTCGGGAAAAACAAACATGGGTATGTCGTGGTGCAAGCTGAACGTGTATGTTCTGGACAACGACGACTTTTCAGCAAAGCAAGGTGACTGCACCAACATGGGGCCGGCCAGCTGCACAGCGAAGTTGCATGGCGGGACCCAGGTGAATTTCACATGCCCTTTCACAAGATTCACTTCATCAGCTGCTGCAGTATGGGTGTGTGGCAATAAGGGATTCTACCGACTCCCTACGAAGGGTTGGAGGGGTTGTTTCTATCCAGCGTTCCTCACTACTGGTACATCAGTGTACATACCTGATTACGAGAAGAATACTAGACAGAAGAGAGCAGTATCCAAATATAACAAATACGTGTTAGCGGATCCGTGGACTAGCCCGTCAGAAAATATAGGAAGGTCAGTATTTCTAGGAGGAGGAACTACAGTAGCCCTAAATAAAATCAGTGGATTAGCTTATAGTTGATGAAGACGCAATTGGAAAGCCAAGGGGAAAGATGATGTCTGATGATGGTCTAAAACTGTCTGTAAAATGCTTAAAGTAAATATTTTACAATTTTGTAAATGTACTGGAAATTTTAACAAGTAACAGATGAACAAGTAACCCTTTAGGAACTCTGCTGTGTGTTTGTGTGTGGAGAGGAAGATATTAACCAGGTGGCTGTCAGTACCAGGAACGACTCTACTTGTGGAATGCAAGAACATTGTATATCTTGTCTTTCTATATGCTATAGCTCCTATTATGGAAGTGAGATGTACCATTCTACAAGAGTTTCGTGCTGTTGGTGAAGCATACATTTAGTTTAGGACGTACCAAAAAGCCCTATATAAGGGGTCCTGTGAAAGTGGGCCTCGCCTCTCCACTGTGTAATCTCATTGCACTGTGTTTGAGATGCCTTTTGCTGCGGCAAAATAAAATTTCCTTTCTTATCTCTTTGCTTTGACTCGCACCCTTGTGTCCATGTGAGGTTTGTTAATCTGACAAACGCTTGTTTGCAGCTGAATGGGGCAGTTTTCTTTGACTTTTTTCACGTTTGGGGTCAACTATGGTATGAAATGTGATTGTTTAAATTGAAATGCCAAAATTCATAAGAAATATGAGAAAGTGATAAAAAATATGAATTTTGATATGAAATATGATTTTTTACAATAAAGTGCAATATTTATACTGATATTCCATGAAAATCCACTTAACAAAGTCAACTTTCATCATTTTTCATAGAACAGACATGTTTCCTGCCTCAGCGCCGTGTGTTCTCTGCATTGTGCTTCTCTGGCGCTGAAAATGCGATTCCGCAAGTCTCAGCGCTCTACTATGGAATAAAATCACTGTCAAAAATAATTGTACGTAATTCAGAACATTTGTGTGTAATTTTAATTTACTCGTGCGTAATTTAAAAGTATTGCATGTAATTCTGTGTTTTGTCCGAGCTGGAATCCAAAATCTACGACCACGACAGTTTACAGACACAGCGCTAGTTTTCACAACACCTCTGTTGCACACACGACATGAGAAATTACGCCCACGAGGAGCGGTGTGTGAAACCACTGTCAAAAATACGTCATCAAGGCCATATGCACAGGCATTACTATCCGATGGAAGATGAATCGTTTTTTATTGGAAAAAAACCCCACAAATACATTAAGGCAATACAAGATCATAAGAAGAACCTTAAGAACAGAGAACCAATAAAAATTAAAATAAACTAAGAAAAAAAAAAGGAAAAGAATGACACAGTAGGGTCTTCTAATAGTTTAAATTTCTGCAATAAACTAAACAGTATTCTTCCAGTTTTACATTTTAACAATCTTACAGATTTACAGTACATCCAAAATTCCTTTTGAAAAACAGACAACTATTGCTTTATTTTAAGGCACTTACATTTATGAATATAAAATTTGCCCAAAATGAAAATAATATCCAGTACAAATTAAGTATGTACATCTTCCATTAATAAACCAAAAATTATATAATGTTTAGAAAATGGAGAAACTTTGATTGATTGAAACTTTAAGCCACTCGAATGTCTCAGACCTAAAGGCTCTACTCAATGAACAGTCAAACAATAAATGTACAGTCGTTTCAATATCAACATCACAAAAGGTACAATTATTGTGATCTATATTAAATCTATATCTAAGAAACTCTAAAGATATAGATATCATTACAAATTTTAAAGTGTTGGCTGGGGGGGGGGGGTATGGGAAAGGAGAGACTTTATCTTGGGTCAATGAAGTTCTTACTAATTTATTTGTCAGGCTACACCTAATAAAATCTTGCCCATTTATTATTATAGAAGGTAAATGAAGAGTTTCAGTTATACTGGGCACTGTATTACTGACCAACAGTACAAAGGCCTTTGGAATTCAGTTGGAATACCCTGTTATATTACTTGTAATCACAATGAATATTATATTTTCAACAAAAAGTACTGTGATAACTGAGAGATAATCTTACCTACTATAGTTAAACTATCTTTGTAATAATACTCCTCCCTGTTATTAGTGATAACTAACCCTTAATCATGTCCGAATTTGAAAAAAAAAAGAAAAAAAAAAAGAAAAAAAAAGAAAAAAAAAAGATTGGCTCTCAGGGCGCCAGTGGTTTGCGCGCTTCGTGGAATCGATTCATCTTCCATCGGATAGTAATGCCTGTGCATGTGGCCTTGATGACGTACTTTTTGCGTACGATTACGTACGATCATTTTTGACAGTGATTTTATTCCATAGGTCCAAAGACTGAACGGCCAGTGTAGAGTGACAGTTTTAGCGGCATCGGTCTGGCAGGCCTTTTCAGAAGTGGATGGAACTTGTACTGGAGCATTAACTCTGGCAGCTGTGGTCAAGACCATCTTGTCCACTCGCAGGAGTGTTGGTACCTCGAGAAGACTGGAATTGAGCCTTGATCAAAATTGCATTGCATTGAAGGACATCAAGGGAGGATAGGATGTTGTTTAGCTGAGAGCGGGTTAAAGCTAAGAGAAGGACAGGAGAGGTACATGAAATAGCTGTAGACATGAAAGTTTAATAAAAGAGCCATAAATTACCAAAAGGAAAAGAGGTGCAGGAAAAAAGGATAAAGACATTTTTCATTTTTCATCGAACAGGCTTGGGGAAGGGGTGCAGCTTCTTCTTCTTCTTCTTCTTCTTCTTCTTCTTTTTTATTATTTTTTTTATTTTTATAAATGTTTAGAAAGTTCAAATTCATTCCCAAACACTGGTACCATCTGCTCTCTTCGTTACAGAAATGACATAGTCAACTTAATCTTATTATGCATTTTAATGTAACTCAACCATCTTTCTCATCGTCTTCATAGTATAAAGATGTACAAAATGTTATTGAGATATATTACATTCACTTGCTCATAGATATTTGCAGTTCAACGTACTTGTCCGTGGACCTCCTGGTGGTCCAGCGGCAGGCTCCCGCGCTCCCATTGCCGCGGCCCAGGTTCGATTCCCGGGCGGAGCGCCACCCCAATTGAATCTCAATGCCAGTCCCAAGCTTGGATAAAAATGGGAGGGTTGCGACAGGAAAGGCATCCGGCGTAAAACCTGTGCCAAATCGCGCGTGTCGATTGATCCGCTACAAACAGCGGACCCTGCAAATGTGCAGGACAAACGCTAAAAATGTATTTGTCTGTGAAGATTCTCAGTCTTTCATGTGCGTTTATCTTGAAGTGAATCGTTTTGATCTAATTAGAAAGTCCAATTAACGTGACTCAACGTATTCAGTTCAATGCATTTGTTAATTTACGTTTAGTTTAAAACTCTTAGTCAAAATTGTTCCATGAGGTTTCTCTTTTACAGTAATTTATTTCAACTGAAATAAATACATTCAGCCAGTTTACATTGCAGACATACAGCTTGTCACATATTCCTGAAGAAACATTTTGTTCCAAAGTTTATGATCAATATAGAGATATGAATATAAATCCCACTTTACCTGAACCGTTTTCCAACTTCACCAACAGTTATGTCAGTATCTACTATAACATTTACACTTAGTAAAAATGAAAAAATAAAAGCTTTATTAAATAATGCTTAACTAGTGCTCAGTTTTTCCAAACTGTTCCACACAGTTCTGAATGAGGATATGCAGGAAGAAAGATGTTACAAGGTTATAACAGAAGTAAATTAGCCCTGAAATCAGAAGGAATTTAAGAACATTGAAAAACAGACTGTAAAATGTTTCTGTTAATATGAAACTTTAGAAAATAGGTAATATATAATTAAATAGCAAGGTAGGTGGAATGTGTACTTTAACAAGAACAATTTTCCACAGAAATGACCTAAGACATTTGAAATAAGGAAGGAATTTAATGGTTTAAAGGCAAAAAGTGTTATAGCACTTTTCATTTTATTATAAAACACATTTAATTCAAACAGAGTTTAAAATAGGAAAGATAAAATGGAGTCTTAAACATCTTTATTCCTCACAGTCTTGTCAAAATGTTACAGAACATTGACAACGGCAAAATCATTCAGTGTCTCTGTGATACAAAATATTCTTTATATCAGAGTGAGGCCATTATTTCAAAACAGTGTGGTTTAATAGTAGTCACTGGCAATCATTAAATACAATGTTAAAAGAACAGGGGGTTTTGAAAGTAACTGATGATCCAACAGATTATCTGTCTGGACCACTGTATAAAAAGCAGCATGAGTTTGTACTTTGTATTAGTTAGGTCTGATAATGTATTCATTAAGCTATGAATTGGAAATACTGGTGCTAAATTCAGAGGGGTACACCAGAGTGACAAATCTGAAAACATAATACACTTTATGGCTGAAAGTATGCAAACACCTGACCATCTCATACAAAGTTATTCTTCACCAAACTGTTGCCATAAAGTTTGGTGTGAGGTCAGGGCTCTGTGGAGGACACTAGTGCAAACCAGGTCTAGGCACTCTAGTGTCCTGCACAGAGCCCTGAACTCAACCCAACTGAACACTGAAACCCAAAATCAGTACATGTTTGCACTAATGTTTTGTTGCTGAATAATAAGCAAATTTGCACAGCCATGTTAAAAAATATTGTGGAAAGGCTTGAGAGAAATGCTGAAGTTATTATAACAACAAAAAAGTGGAATGGGATGTTCAAAATGCACATATGGATATCTGTCATACAGAGTGCAGAATAAAAAAAATATTGATATATTTATATCTGCATTAAGTCACAAATTATCGTTGACTTTTTTTTTGACTGGTGTGAAGTGGATATGAACCCCCAACCCCAACCCAGCCACTTGATTTGAATTTTACATTAAATCAGATAACAAAAGTTAAAGTTAAACAAAAAACAAACACCTGGAGATCAAAAACATGGAAAACATGACCTATAAAATTGAGTGCATAAAACCGCCTTCTGTTTGTTTGTTAATAAGAGCTACAGACCTTTTCTATGTGCTTTCTTGGCACCTTCCATTAAAACAGTTCTATTATATGATATGTACATATCAGTTTATCATATTGTACTTTAACAATACTTAAAATCTTTTGAACTGCAATCGTAACCCTAATGTACGGTACTATTAATATTAAAAACATAACATAAATGAAGCAGAGTGGACAGTACATCTCTAAACCAATCTGAAACTCTTCAGCTGAATTACTCCCTTTTCTGTAACAAGCTCAATGCAAGACACAGTCTCTATACATTGTAACCAGACATCTCTTGCGAGGTTTTATGTAGTAGTCAGAAAACATGCCCACTGCCAATGCATCTTAGTCCAAAGTCTAACTGGTGCCAGAGATGCTGTAACTGAGTTAGCACCGTTCAACAGATGCAAGCAGTGTAATCAGCAGCTGCTGTTCTTGAACTCTCCATTTTCAGTAATGGAGAGCTTGGTGGGGTTAGTGGGTGAGAGGCCATTGCGAAGGTTGTGCATGCTGTAGCGCTCTTTGACCTGGGTAAGGGCACTCATGAGGCGAGAGTTAGCTGCATCAAGGGAGCTGATTCGTTTTTCCTGCAAACACACAAACGTAAATACAGATACGTCAGTTAATACAGTCACAAGACTGGAAAAGTAACATTTTGTATATATTTCTTTCAATCACAGGAGTAGTGTTTGGCCAAATCCTTTGCAGAGAACTACATATTTTGCAGACAAAAAAACCTGAAAGAAAAAATTCAATTCAGCAAAAGCAGGAGGTGCTTTGTGAGAATGCCACAAAGTCTGAATAAAACCTACAGTGAACTCAGTAAAAAGGATCTAAATATAATGTTTAAACATAAAAAAATACATAAAATGAAAAAACAAAACAAAAAAACATTAAGAACAAGATCAATGATTCATTGGAGATTGCAGAGAACTGGGCAGAGGGGGCTGGGAGAGGCAGGATGGGGAAAAGCAGCCAAAGCTCAAGTTCTCACACACACATCAATTAGTAAAATTACTAAGAGCACCCCATTCAACACCTAAATATCCTACACCCAACTCCTAAATATCAGTGTTTTATTAGTATGTACAATTCACAGTAAAATAGGTACAACTAAGTAGACTTAAATTTATAGCATTTGGCAAATTCCTTTATCCACAGTGACTTACAGAAGTGCACTGACGTTTCAATGAATAAACAATTTCTGGTGAAAGCACACAGCGGTGCAGATTTTATCTAGTTCAATTTCACCAGTGGGAAACAAAAACACAAATACACACTCGTTATTCAAAGTTTTTTCTCCACAGGATTCTCCACGATGCTCTATGGATTTATAGTGAAGGAAAAAATTATTTGATCCCTTGCTGATTTTGTACATTTGCCTACTGATAAAGAAAAGATTAGTCTATAATTTTTAATAGTTAGTTTATTTGAACAGTGAGACAGAATAACAACAAAAAATTCAGAAAAACATTTCATATTTCAAAAAAATTATACATTGATTTGCATTTTAATGAGTAAAATAGGTATTTGATCCCCTATCAATCTGCAAGATTTCTGGCTCCCCTTGAGCATTTTATAAAAAATTGCAAAAATAGTTCAATAGTCACATGATGGCAAACTGTGACATCAAGTTACCTATGCAATGCATATGGTAGTTCTTGACTATAAATGTGCAAGTATCATATCTGTATAACAAACAGGATGGATGAGACAGCAGCACGCACAGATATATACCAATCAGGCATAACATTATGACCACCTGCCTAATATTGTCTTGGTCTCCCCTTTTGCTGCCAGAACAGCCCTGACCCATTGAGGCATGGACTCCACTAAATCCCTCAAGGTGTGCTGTGGTATTTGGCACCAAGATGTTAGCAGTAGATCTTTTAAATCCACATAAATGGCAGGACCCAAGGTTCCCAGCAGAACATTGCCCAAAGCACGACACTGCCTCCCCCGGCTTGCCTTCTTCCCGTAGTGCATCCTGGTGCCATGTGTTTTTGAGCAACAGAAGCTCGTCTGTTGGATCGGACCACAGGGACCAGCCTTCGTGCATTAATGTGCCTTGGCCTCCCATGCCCCTGTCATCAGTTCACCACTGTTCCTTCCTTGGACCACTTTTGATAGATACTGACCACTGCAGACCAGGAACACCCCACAAGAGCTACAGTTTTGGAGATGCTCTGATCCAGTCGTCTAGCCATCACAATTTGGCCCTTGTCAAACTCGCTCAAATCCTTACGCTTGCCCATTTCCCCTGATTCTAACACATCAACTTTGAGGACAAAATGTTATATAATATATCCCACCTACTAACAGGTGCCATGATGAGGAGATATTGTTATTTACGGCACCTGTCAGTGGTCATAATGTTATGCCTGATCAGTGTATACTAAATTTGCCAAACAATAGGAGAGCCTCATGTGCTATAGAAAGCCCTTATTTCTGCTTGTTCAACATCTCTCCACCCTAGTGAAAGATAAAAAAAAAAAATCAGATTCTTATTTAACAATGTAGCAAAATTAATAAGGAATAAGATCACCACAGAAGCATGCAGATCATCAATGTGTAGTAATAATGACATCATGATTTTTTTAAATGACAAGATTTAAAATATCAGGCAAAATCTTTAGAATACAATTATTTAAAACCAGCCTATTTGATAACTAACAATTAAGAGAACTAACTGTCACTTTCACTAATTTCCTCATTAAAACAGGTATACTAGATTCCATTACACTCATGTGTTTCTTCAAACATATCCTACAGAAGCATTCAAACCTCTTACAAAACTAATTTTTAACTTTATATATATTTTTATCCTTATTCTTCCATGTATCTAAATCCTCTAAAGTATCAGCAATATGACTTGGTGCCCTGACAGCTGTCCAATCATAGACAGATTCTCTATATTTTTCTCTGTATATACTACCACTGGGTAAAATCTTCCACTGTTTGCATTCATGAAAAACAATTGTATGTTTTATCAAAACCAGATGAGAAAAACCAGTTCAATAAATATAAGGAATTTGTAAAGGACATTTGACATTGTACACTTCTACTTAATTCTGACCAATTAGATAATTCTGGTTAATACTGGCTAGCTTTTCAGCTATATCATGAGCAACAGTACAACGACTTGATTGGTTCTTCTTCTTTTATCTGATAAATATTTATATGAGATATATATATATATATATATATATATATATATATATATATATATATAAAATAGAATGAAACTACATGCAGATGGACATGAAGAGAGTTACTGTAAGCTAATTAGATTTTTATAATGCCGCATAGTGAGGATCAACAAACTCCAGTCCAAAATGCAGCAGTCAGAATCCTGACTAGAACCAGAATATATGATCACAACATCCCAATAAAATTTTGAACTGATTACAAAACACCTCAGTGAATTTCTGGGGTTTATAATCCACCATACCTACTTTGATAAAAATGCAGGATCTTTGTTTATACCTCAAATAGCAAAAGTTATAGCCTTTCAGTTAGTGTTTGGGACTCAGTCTTTGTTTTCAGTCCAGACTTAAGTATTTATTGGGTTACACTTTTATTAATAGCTTTTTCCTTAGATAAAATGACAGATCTGGAGGGCATTTGGATGTTGTTTCCTTCACGCTCAGAAGTATTTCTCAGATTGTCGACAGTGGAGTGTTTAATTTCTCTGGGAACCCTAATGTCTGTATTATCTTCTGGTTCTGATTCTCTCTATTATTTGGACATAGTATTGTACATTTCCCTGCTTGCACCTTGCATAGCATGTTGTCTAAAAATCATGATAATTGATCCTGAATCCTGCCCTCTAACCCATAAATGGACAGCCTAAAGATCAATGCTATTATTGTGGATGGTACCACATAAAAAGCAAGGCCTTCCTTGTATAGCCTTAGGACTATTCCTCTCAAGGTTTCTTCCTAATACCATCTCAGAGAATCGTTCCTTGTCACCATTGCCTCTGTCTTGCTTATTATGGATAATTTCATACATTTAAAATTTACATCTAGAATTTGTATATTTCTATAAATCTGCTTAGTGAAAATATCCATTGTTAAAAGCACTACAAGAATAACCATGAATTTGTTATTACTGAACAGAGCACTGTTATTACTGATTTTTTTTACTCTGTCACCCTACTTCTTCCTTATTTTTTTTCATTGCAGGAAAATCTTCAAGGAATATTCTGCACTCAGGGGTTAAAACCTAAACACAAAAAAGGGAAGTTGTAGCCAGGCATGGGTGTTGGGTTTGGGTGATGCTCACACAAGCATAACTGTCCTGCAGCAGCTCCAAAATGTGATGCACTGCTCATACTTGCCTGCTTGTTTAATCTCAGTTCCTTTAGATACCTGCAGTTCAGTGGGACACAGTTACAACAAAACAGTCAGCAGCCTCTCTCAGGCCACAGATGAACAGTGCTTCTGCCTTTACCACACTAATCCACAGGTCACAGGCGACGATTATTCACATAGCCAAAATTTAGAGTTGCAACATTAATACATAAGAACACAGAATTACACAAAAGCTCCAGAAAAGGTGTACATGAGTTGTGATTTGCCTTGATATACCTGTGCATCTATGATCTTCTGCTTTGCATCTATAACCGCCTGCATCTCTGCATGGTCTCTCTTTAGCTCCTCCTCCACTGCCATTAACCTGTTGTGCCAAAAGAAGACAGTGCATCATAGACATAGATCATATCAAATATTTGGATGTGTTTGCTGGATGCTAATAAATTCTTAAAATGAGATTTCATGTACAAATGACAGAGTGACCCAAGTAGAAATAAAGTTTGACATTCATTTTGCATTGCTTTTAGTATACACATACCTGCAGATAACGCTCTTCATTTGGCTGTCCTTCTCCTCCTGTTGCTGCCGCAAACGCTCCTCACTGTCCTCCAGGCGAGTCTTGTACTCCAGCAGCAGCCTCTGCATTTGCTGCTCTTGTGCTGCAAGCCGCCGTTCATATTCTTCTAAGCGGCGGCCAGACACACACAGCCGCTCTTTCAGCTTTGTGATCTCTTGCTCATACTACATGAGTGACAATGTTTTAGGAATAGCAAGAATTCAAAGAAAATAATAAATATATATTTTCATATATATTTCATAAATTCAGTCTGTTTAGTGTCATAATATTAAGAACATATCTGAATTTTTGATCAATTTTTTTTAAACAGCTTTATCTCTGCTTTGGCAGGTACCTTCTCCACATGCTTGCTTTCCTTCTTGCTGTTGCTATCCTCCTCGTCCTCCTCATACTGGCCATTATTCAGCACCCATGCTGCTGTTCGCTCAACAGGAGACATGGTGACTGACTCTACAGGAGAGTGCGTCTGCAGGCACACACACACCTTTTTTATATGTATGTATATTTTATATGCATTAATATATATATTTTATATATTCAGTTATTAGGTGTCCACATACTTGCCATACAGTGAAAATCAAAATGAATGCACATACCTGTCTGTTAGTTCTGTTGCTTAGGATAGGGCCATCTCGTGAGCAGATGGACTGTTGTCGGGAGCTAACTTCACTTTGCTGTTGTGGGTCTGTATTGACACTGCTGCTGCTGCGTAGTGAGCTGCTATGTGGTAGTGAGTGCGATACCCCTCCATTTGTCCTACTTTGCTGTTCCACCCTTACAATATGTGCTGTCCCTGTACCACTCTGCCTGGCCACAGCCATTACCTGTGGCCCTGGTTGGGCATCAACTAAGGCTGTATGCCAGCAGGGAGAGGGTACATCCCCCTCATTGAGACTGGTGGTGAAGGGCAACATTTTCCTAGATGCAGTGCTGGGGCTGGCACTGTGTGAGCTTGCTGTGCTCAGGTTCTCTGAGCTAGAGTGGGCCTGCAGTGGTGCATGAGCTGAGCGCAGTGCATGCAGGTTGTTTAGCTGGTATACAGGGTTCTGAAAGCAGAGTGGCTGTTGGCTGCGCTGCTGGCTTAAAGATAGTTGCAAAGGCCGGCGGACCTGTGGTGCACTCTGGGGTACATTTTCCCTTAGTGTGACCACTTTGGCCTGCTGCTGCTGTGGATAGTGGTGATGGAGGTGTGGAAGAGGGGGAGGCAGTGGGCCGATGGATGCTTGGGAACCTACACGGCCTATTTTTGGTGGGGCATCAAGAAGGTGCGAGTCCTGTAGGTCCATCAGGGAGATGCTGCGCCCATTAGGAAGGTGGCTATCTCGCTCTTTGTCGGAGAAGCTCATGCTGTGTAGGGATGGCTGCTGGCACAATAATGGGGGCTTTCCACATAGCTGAATTTCTGGATGTTCTTGCAATGGAGATTTGGCATTCTGAATTTCACTGTGGAAAAATACAAAAATAAGGAAAGCCTCAAAGAACTCCAACTGCTCAGCTGCCATTGCATATAAAAGCTATTAAAAACAATTTTTCAGGCTGGCAAGTCCCAATAGCAGAAGCTTTGATGTGCTTACCTGTCGTTTGGGTCCTCAAATATCCTCTGCAGTCCTGAAGATACGCTGCCAGTGAGGTTGTGGGCAGAGCCATGGTCTTGGAAACGTCTCAGCTGCTGCTGGATTGGTGTGGGACTGGACAGTGAGCGTGTGACCTCACCCAGGATACGTGGCAGAGGCCCTAGTTTGGCCACCGTCACCTGCAGGAAGGAATTGTCACCCTGGGGTTGATGTGTTTTTTCAGCCCGAGCAGTTTAAGGAAGTAGATGGCCAAGAGACACCATAATGCATTGGTGGTGGCATATCAGAGCCATGAAGAACACAATGAGTCGGGTAGAGAGATGGAGGGAGTAAACAGAAGATGGTGAAAAAGATAGAGAACAGAAGATGGGGATGGGGACACAGGGAAAAAAGAATTAAAATTAAGAATAAAAATAGAAAAGGTAAAACATGCTTGCAAATGAATGAGCCATTCCAAAACAATCAATTAAATGGTGGGACTGAAAAGCAAAAAACAGTACATGCATCAAGGCCAAATATAAACTTTTAATGTCTGTGATATAGGAAGAGCCATCACAGGTAAAAAATATCACAGGGAGCGATTAATGAAGTCAAAACATAATCAAGCTACAAAGTTGAGGCCCAGGACTGGCAGAGGTTAGAGCTGGGGATAGAGGATTGGGAACCAGAAGAGTACCACCCATTTTGATCCTGTTTATATGAGTACTTTGACTGACAACATATTGCAACCTGTGTTGAATGTAATAGTATACATGTAAACACAAAATGTACGCATTAAAATAATAATATCTAATATAAACAGTAAAAGTGACAAGATGTATTTTATCATTTAGCATAAAGCCTAAACATGAGTAGGGCTGCAATGATAAAATGATGACCTTGGGGAAAAAAGGTCAAATCATTACAATAATAATTGAGACCTCTCCCCACAGAAAAAAATCCCTCTTTGACCAAGGTGAGTCATAGATTTTTAATGAAATAAATGGATAAAAAGAAAGACATAAATGCACATTGGTATAGCTGATGCTGCTTGAGTGCCTTAACTGACAGTTTTGTACCTTGTCTAGTTGAGACACCACCTCCCACAGCAGTGCATGCAGCAGAGAGAGCTCACGGCCTAAGTCAATGTAACCCTCAAAGCCTGGTGTGTTGGAAATGGTTTCAAGGTTGGAGATCTCTAGCAGGAAGCGGGTCATGCCTGCCCACTCATGCTCCAAAAAATCATTCATGAAAGCCATGTATTCTTCTTTGTTGCCAAACCTGAAGACAGCATGTTGAGATATACATGATTTAAGGGATTTATAAACATGGCTTTTATGTAAACCATGTAAAACCCTAGAAATATAATTACTTAAGGCATACATATAATCCATGTAAAGAACTGTTGCATACTTGGTGAAATTAGCGAGGTTCTGGATAACTTTAGCAATAAGGGTGAGTGTGCGTGATGTACGGTCATCAGGATATTCCTGCATGAGGTTGAAGAGGGATGGTGACATAATGGCTGGACAGAGAAAGCGCAGAAACAGTGAGGCACTGATTAGACGCTGACTGATATCTTGTTTCCCCCGAGCATGGCACTGTTGCTTCCATGAGGAAAACACCTCCTTCAGCTCACGTGGAAAAACACTAAATGGGAGAGATCATTAAAATATAGAAGAAAATTAAGTCAATGAAAAGTAAGGGGCTTTCATAATATGTGTATAATCTGTTCAATTAATTTTCATTTTGAAATAAAGAAAACAGCTTGTATACTAAGGTTTCGGAAAGGAAAGTGGATGACAAAAGTTAATAAACTTCAACATTGTTAACCCCAATGTGATTATACCTAATTTATTGGCCAGGACACTGCCATTTCTATGAACTTGTCACTTGTTCCAGGTCAAAAGTGAATAAGAAAAATTAATAATATAAAGACCACAAATCTACACCCTATACATAGTCTAGATTGTTGAGTTGAGAGTTGAGTTTACCAGTAGGAGTTGATGATCTTGCAGAAGGCTAGCTCACAGCACATTTTTAAGTTACTTTGGTGTTCAGGCAGCTCACCGCTGGGGCACTTTGATGGATCCACCTCACAATTCTCGTCTGACTCATACAGAGCTTTGATAAATTCTCCTGAAAAGCAGGGAAATGGAATGGGTTATGTTTTGATAGGTACTGATTATCTGTCAACAGGCACATTTCTACTGTACAAATTACATATGCATTTTGGGTAAATCAGTAGATGATCAATACCAGTATTATGATTTTTATTTTCTTGTGTGATCTACGTGTACTACATAATAGCTGCAGTAAGAGGCGAGTTTAGTTTTTGCTCAAGAGCATAAAATTAGATTAATCTTCTAGTTTTTAATGATTTAATAAAACCACAGTTTACAGAGTTCACTTCTGAATGAGACTTTTCTTAATATTACCAATACCTTTTATTATTTTAAGAGATTTTTTTTAACCACATACAAAAATATCATGAATAGCAGTAGCATTGTGCAGTCTAATTTTACCACTCCTAACTAACAGAGGGTCATATTTCAACACTATTCTTCAAACATGTTGTTAGTCTGGTTTATTAGTTGGTTATGAGCTTTGGATTAATGTACATTCCACTTGCCTCACAATCACAGCCAGGCATGTCACTGAGCCCTTAGAGTACTACTATGGCATGGCAGAAATGTAGTGGAGTGGATTGCTCTTGTAATTGCTCTTGTAATTCAATGATCATATTGATCAATAACTTGCATATACAGGTCAAAGTGCATCATACACTACCAGTCAAAAGTTTGGACACACCTTTTAATTTAATGTTTTTTTGTTTAGGGATTTATTTTCTACATTCTAGAACAATACTGGAGATTTCAGCACTATGAAATAACACACATGGACAAAAACAGTCAGTTGTTATTTTAAGACACGAAGGTCAGGTGTTCTGGAATAGTTCTTGCAAGAACAGTATTGTTAAGTGCATTTGCAAAACCCATCAAGCACCATGATGAGCACCATGATGAGCACCACAAGACTCTCTTGTCCACCCTCAGGAGTCTTGGAACCTCCTAAGTTCTCCCACACCACCTTACTGCTGCGTTCCCTCCACTGGCTTCTGGTAGCTGAACGCATCAGATTCAAAACACTGAGGCTTGCCTACAAAGCCAAGAATGGACCAGCACCATCTTACCTCAAAGACCTTATTACTCCTCGCACTGCACCTCGCTCCCTCCGATCCACTAGCACTGCCCGACTGGTCCCACCATCTCTCAGGGTAAAAGGTAGGTATTCATCTAGACTCTTCTCTGTTCTGGCACCGAGGTGGTGGAATGAACTTCCCCTAGATGTCCGTACAGCAGAGTCTCTGACTGTCTTCAAACGATGTCTTAAGACCTACCCTTCCCTGAGGCACTTAATCTAGCTCTTATCCTTCCTTGTTTATGTATTGTTATATGGTTAAAAAAAAATAAAAAAATCCAATTTTAGGCTAATGGTATCCTAAGTCTGTAACCTATTGAATCAGTGTTAATGTTTTCAGTGATAGTGACTTAAAATACTTTTGTATGTCGCTCTGGATAAGAGCGTCTGCCAAATGCCAGAAATGTAAATGTAAATGATGAAACTGGCTCACATGAAGACCATCCCAGTAAAGCAAGACCAAGACTTACCTCTGCTGCAGAGGAGAAGTTCATTTAGAGTTGCCAGCCTCAGAAATCACCAATTAACAGCACCTCAGATTAGAGCTGTTATGACGGCTTTACAGAGCATCAGTAGCAGACATATCTCAATATCAACTGTTCAAAGGACATTATTGTGTATTTCGGCCGCCTTCAGCATTGTTTTACAATGTAGAAAGAAATAAACATCAGGAAAGACCATGGAATTAGAAGGTGTGTCCAAACTTTTGACTGGTAGTGTACATAAATGCAACAGAAGTAATCTTAGAATCTCTCTGCAACCTTACTAGTTGTAAACTTTAACTGCTGGCTTCATTTTCTGTTTGCTCAAAGATTTATACAATCACAATAGCATACCACATCCCATAGCAACACTTCTTTTCTAGGGTTGATCTACTGATAAATCTATTCTTGGAACAATGCTCTTAAGTGGTGTGCTGAGTTCTGATTCCACTTTCCACAGTGCCTTCTTTGGTTTGACAATCCTGACATTTGCTATCAGGAATGCTGATCTTAGTTGTGGGATTAATGTCAGAGACATATTACAAAAAAAGTGCTTGAATTGTGGAATTTTGACACTCTATTTACAATAGATTGTGGTAGTTTAATTTAGGACATTTACGGAATAGAATGCTTAGCAGTAAAACACTAAATTGTTATGGAAATCTTACTGATACAGCATGAAAATGACATTCTAGACAATTGAATTTTTCAAACCTTTTGGTACCCATTTGGTTATGGCTCACTTGTGGGTGTGTAATGGTCAGTATATAGTATATGATGGTAAAGTGAAGCCACACGCAAAAAAAAGTGTCAGTGAGGCAGTCAGTGAGGCAGTCAGTGAGGCAGTCAGTGAGGCAGGGTAGAATAGAGACTCCTCTGAGTCACCACAACCCAGGCAGGTCAGGTTTCCTCAGCCTGGGATAGATACTAAATTGTCAAAACTGCAATCACAGATGGCTAGCATGTAAAGAATTTTCCCACAGAAAGTGTTCTGTAGGAAACACATGCTCCTACATATTCTTAGTGTTACAGGCCAAAAACATCAATCATTGGGCTGCAACCACCTATGTCTGATCTGTGGGTTCTATTGCAATTGGCACAAGGATACAGGTTTATATTTTGCAGACAGCCCCCTACCTTTTCAGAGCTCAGGGACTTGCCAATTGCAGATCAAGTCAAATCTGCCAAATTGTCCCAAAAAAGTGTGCCCCCTCCTGGACAAAGACACAATAGAGAAATTGTCAGATGTCCTTGTGTAGCCTTGCACCCAGAGGTTCACAACAGGTGAGCTGTAGGATGCATACTTTCATATTCCAATTGCTCAAGAACACAGATATTGTCTGAGATTCACCTCCCTGGGACAGATTCCATTCCAAAGTTCTACTCTTTGGGCTCTCTCTAACACAGGATATTCAGAAGATGCATGCAAGGAATCCATTCACTCCTTAAAAAAAAAGTGTCATTGGGAAGATTGGCTCATGTGGTACCCCATGAGGGAACAGGCCACCCATGACACAGCCAGCCTCCAAGCTGGCTCTACTCAGTCTCACAGTGACTTGGAAGCATAAACTTAAATTCTGTCTTTGACCCAGTCCTTGGAACAATGGGCCGACTGCTACCACGTACAAGTTAGGGTAACAAGAAGGGTGTTTTCTTCTGGGCAGAAGCACAAACAGAATGATAAATCCCAAGGCTCGAGCATTGCTCTGGAACACAGATCCTTTCAGGTTGCTTTTCAATGATGGGAATTTCTAGTCAATGCTCTACCTTTGCTAGAACATGACAAAAAAATGCCCCTTCACCTCTGGTGGCCAGAGGCCAAACACCTGACTGAAATAGATCACAGAAAGCATCAAAGAGAAACTTGATTCAGGGGATTGCTAGACAGCCGGTCACCTAGTAGTGTGGCAGACAATATTGTGACTTATCAATTAGGTAGACCACGAATTGCAGTATCAGTGCTTGGTGACATGCTTGGGGTGGTAACTTCAGCTATAACATGACAGTAACAAGGGTGAGATAAAATTTAAGAAACCTCTGAAGTAGGTTTAGCCTACAGTAAACCCCAAATTCCACAGACAACATATTGTTGTCCCAATGAGAATGACATTAATTCCAATTTTTCTGAAAGCAATGTTTTCCTTAAAAGGAAAAAAGCAGCCTGTCAGAATATAGGGGAGCCTAGCTAACAATTACGTTTTACTGACCTGTTTTTGTGAAACTGTCACATCCTGAGCCATTCCCACAATATGATGATATCAGTTACCTAAATCACAAAATCCTCTCAGCATGAACCCTGAATCCTCTCAGCATGAATGCTTGCCTAGATAAATCACATTTATGGCATTTGGCAGCTGCCCTTATCCAGAGCGACTTATATTTTATCTAATTTTGAGCAGCTGAGACCGACCAGCAGTCCAACATCTAGCCACTGTGCTAGCACTTCCACAGGCAAAAGGCTGAGAGAAATGAATGCTTTGATTATAACAAAGCATTGCACTCATTGCACTCACATTGTTCCAGAGTGATCAAAATCAAAGCTCCTGTAGGGTCAGTTTGCAGCACGATTTTGTGACAATCATATAATCAATGTCTATTAGGTCAGTGTAGTTTCTAAGGTATATAGGTATATAGTTTCTAATAGACACTAATTGCTGTCACAAGCTGACAGATATAATGGCAGATCTGTGACTGTATGAAAGTCCCCAAGTGGCTCTGTCCATGGCTGTCTCCTAGTCCACACAGATCCATCCACAGCATCATAATATGTTATCATTAGATGTGTGAACAACATGTAGTTAATTAACAAAACGAATGAGCTGCTAAAAAATTAGCTTATGCCCTACTTTGAGTTTATGAGAATATAACATCAACTGTAACATTCACAGTCAGAACAGAGGTTATGAGTTTATAAGTACCTATAGGCATTAAGGTAAACATTAAGGAAGACCCAAGTGAACATAAGGTGCTGCATGACTTACTTGATTAAGAAAAGGACAGTATTCATAATTGTGCTACTAAAAACAGGGCAAAAAAATGGTATCCATGTGAGAGTTGCAAAAAAACCCAGTGCTAATCAAGAGCCAAGGACCAATGGAGAGAAACACTAGCAGATGTTTGGTATGTTGGTGGAAGAGTCTCCAAGCAAAAACCCTGAAGGCCCCCATGAATTTTGGGATTCTTTTTAGACATAAAGCTAAAAAAGCATTCTGAAGAAAATAATATCTTATCATCAGCTTACTATTTTAAGTTTACTTTTTTTACATGAATGATATATAGATGTTTCATAATCCCGTTCCTAAAATAAATGAAATGATCATTTAAGTAGTGTTTACTGTTTCCTCATGTTCTTTTTGTCTTATCAAAATCTGTCATTTTAATGTCATTCTTATAAAGGTTTTAATTTCTACAATCCTTTAGCCTTTCTACACTTCACCCCACATTGGAATAGTAGTGAGAATCTTTTTAGAACGCAATTCCCTTAGTTTATTTGAGCTTCACAGGATCAGTCTGTGTTAAGAACTTACCAAGTCTTACTAAGCCTTACAGTGAAATTAACCTGACACCTTTTTAGCAAGTATTAGCAACATTTGTACTTTGTAATGGGTTGACAAGAATTTAATTAAACTGTAAATACAAATGCTAATATGTGTTATATTAATATGCTCTCATGTTTCTTACCTAGGGCATCATGCAAATACTTCTGACCTACAAGTTTGAGGTACTCTTCTATGGCTTTGGTCGCCAGTGTGTTCTCTCGGAAGATCAACACGTCGTGATCTGCACACCGATCAACCTCAGACATGACCAGGTCTGTCAGAAAGTCCTGAGGCAAAGTGACAAGTGATTATAAATTGAAGACAAACAAATTAAGTAAAAGGAATGTTCAAGTGACTAACCTTGTTACTTGAATGTCAACTGATAAACAATTAATATTTCTGAAAAGAATCCCAGTGCTAAACAAGTGTAAGAGAGAATAAAGGACATGTACCTTTGCCCGGCCAGTGCTCTGGAGTATATGCACAAGTGCACTGGCCATCTCCTCCTTGTTCCTCACACTTATAACAGGCTCAAGCACTGAACACAGCATAGTGTAGTTGTTGGTGACAAATTCTGCAAATTCTTTGTAGAGTTCCATGGGCAGTATTGCAATGCTCTGAAAGCGGCACTTGATACGGATGGAGGGGCCTCCGCCTTTCACCTTGCTGCTGGTGGGTGTGCTCACTGGGTACCACTTTTCCACAAACTGGCGTCCACTCACGGCCTGTACTGGGATGTTCACCAGTCCAACGTAGTTACTCTTATCTTTTTTCTTTTTCTTGTCAGCATCACGGTATACATGTACAGTGATGCTGTTGATAGCAGGCAGACCACCAAACTCAAAGTGCTCACCCCAGAATAGAGAATCTGAGCGCACTTTGCTGGTGGTGCGTGCGTACAGTACATCATCTAGGCACAGCTCACAGAAGTATCTCTTCTTGGGTGGCAAGTCTTTGGCCTCAATGATCCAAAGGCGCAGCACATTCTCTGCACGCCGGCAGTTGTCCTAAGGTTAATTATTGCACAATTTATCATTATCATTAAGGAAGCTTTTAAAAAAACAAGATAACTTGATCTGCTTCTATTTGCCTGTTTTGGCAATATCAGGAGAAACAGGCACAAGGTTTGTTTGTTTTCAGCAGAAAGTAACAGAATCCTATGACGCAAAAAGTAACAAAAGCTATATATATATAATGCTGAAGAAAATTCAGAGATAAGAACTACACTAAGTTTTATCTACTAAAAAGAAAATCGAATTAAAACTCAATAAAGTTTGGACCTAAAAGCAACAGGTACCTTATTTGGTTGCACTGTCCTCCTGATGTTCTCCATCCATTTGTCTCTCTCAGAAGCTGAGGAGCAGCTGAAGCACTTACTGCCCCCTGAGTAGATCACCTATGGGGGTGGGGGGTGGGGGTGGGGGGCGGTTAGAGACTTCATAGTCAAAATGAAGCACTTGGATAAGAATCAAGATTAAGAAATCTATACATAATCTATAAACCTGAAAATAAGTCTCAAAGCTATAAGGAACCAAATAACATTAATAACTTGAATGGTATACGTAATAATATGAATATTATAAAATTATATTATAGTAGGACATTTCTGAGACTATACCTCGAAACAGAACTCCTGTCCAAGCACACTGCTGTGAAGTGGTTTAATGTACACATCCTCCTCCATGCTGAGGTCTAGTGCCTCTGCAGCACTGCTTGGACTGAGCAAAGACTCATGTGAACAGGACTCTTTCAGCTTCGGCAGGCCTCGTGACCTATAGCCATTACAAACGTATTCAACTGATTTGCTTAAAATAAACCACATTCAGACATTAGTGAACTAGCTGGAACATTAGCATTGTGCATTATTAATTTAATTATTTTATCTGATTCTCATATATGATTCTGCTTCTGTCCCTGTAAATAATTGAGACACTCAAAGTGAAAAGGAAAACAGTTCTGTTTAGCTGCTTTTCTAGCTACAAAATGGTAAACAATAATAATTTACAGGAGCGAACTACATGACTGTAGGAGGAAGAAGGAGATCACTATTTCAAACATACCTAATTCTTAAACGTTCTCAAATGCTCAAATGCACATTCTCCTTATTTCATCAAATATAGCTGGACCTTGCTGTATTCCAGGAAGAGAAAGCTAATACGTACGAAAAGCATCTAAAGATCCACTTGAGAGAGGCTCCCCAGAGCATATCAGTTGCACATATATTCTGTGGAATCCACAATCGTCTTTACAGAAATAAATGGCTTTCTGTTGGCTGCTTCATATCACTTGGAACCTACAGTGCAATAAAGGTGCGGCAGGAAGGTGACTGGGCTTCACCATTCTGCTGAGCAGCAGCTGATAAACAAGAGAAATGTGCTTGAAGCTCAGGAGAATGTCACTATGGGGATGGCTCTTAAGAGGAGTGGTGGCCAAGGTGTTTGAAATGAGATGTGTGCACAAACATCTCAAACAATGCTGTTACACACACACACACACACACACGCTGGTGCCTGCTGTTGCTACATAGCACATTCAAACCTCACTGTTTATTAAAGAAGTGTCTCCACCTCACTAATACATGTGTAAAAACAATAATGTTAGTGACTGTCAACAGGTATGACCTCAGTGACTTGTAAGGGATCTCAGTAGTAAGCAACATGATGATCATGCACACAAAGAGGTGCTACAGATTCTATTTGGTTCTACTCAGTCTCCAAAATGACTTGACCTGAATCATCACTCTGGTATTTCCTATGATGTTTGTTAACAAAGTCTCCAGAAATAAAAAGTGCTGCAATTCTTACACCATTAATCTGATTTGGATGTAATTAATATTAAAACTGAAAGTCTACACTTTGAAGGCTAGTAGAACGTATTCATACCATGTTCTAATGTGGTGATTATTTTCAATAGTTCATTTTAATGGTAAGATTTTTCACTGGTTCACACAATGATAAAATAAACCAGAATTACAATAGAATAGAGAGCTTAAACTGATACAGGTCATGGTTCCATAAGGTGGCAGTTAAGAACTTTGGTGATCAGACTCAAACTCCGAAAATACAAAAGTCAAGCTTTCAAGATCAAATCTCAGTCTTCTGAAGTAGCTTATCAGTTACAATATCTCCAGTCTGAAGAACTACAAAAGACCATATTGTTCTAAATACCAACTAACCAAACCAGTAACGCAGAACTTGTTTCATAGAGGAATTCAAATATGACTATATGTTGCAACAAGTGACAGACTTTAGCTTTACAATAATATTCCCTTAATTAAGAGTATAATGTATCTATTTGTACAATGTCAGAAACAGCTTTGTCATTGCTAAAGTATGTTTTTCTTAACTGCAGTTCAGAAAAACATAGAACAGGAGAGCTCATACACAAATAATTTTGAACGGTAGACAAAGCAAATGCCGTACCTGTCGTTCTCAGTAGGCTGAAGTGATGGTAGCCTGAAGCTTGGGTTCCGGTCCAGTTTGGTCTGGCTCTTTGTCCTCTTGATCGACCCTTTCAGTCGCTTACTGAAAAAACCCTGAGATTGAGAGAGAGAGAGAGAGAGAGAGAGAGAGAGAGAGAGATAATGTCTACAAAGGTACATGTCAACAATGTCTACAATAAGTCTCTGACCAAGTATCCACTGTTGCTGTGGATACTTAACAACAAATAAAACATTAAAGGTGCTGTGAAAAGGCTCCAATTAAAGGAAATTATTTTACAATCACATTGGTACAAAAAGAAAATAATATTCATGGTACATTTCAATTTCAGCTAAACCCCTGAACAGTTTTCCTGGTGCCTGGTTTTCTTTACCTTCCTTTAACTATGACAAGACCCTATCTGGCTTCTCATGTACATTTCATTACGACTTCCATCTTATTCTCCCAGTGCTTCTGTGTCTTAAAAGCCTGATTATAGATTATGAATATTTATGATTAACATGTATGACATTCATGCCTTCCATAAATACATTACATTACTATTCAATAAATGTTGCCATCACTGAAGGCTTGAAGCAGCCCTGCATCTACATCAGAGCTAATTTACCAACTGAGCATTATTATTTTAAAAAAAACCTTTGCTTCCATGACCTGTATGATGTTTAAACTGTATGTTAATAGGTAGTGTAAGGATGGCGACCCATCATATTGCTATTTGCAAGTGCTGAACTGTCACTCAAGCAAGGAGAAACAGAGGCAGGCACTTCAGATTCCCTCAAGTCAAGTGAAATTTTAGAAGTTGAGAATAGATGTGAGAATAGATCATTCCAGTTCATTCATTTTTAAATTATTCTTAAATATTTCAGCAGGCCATTAAAAACTATTAAAGGTTAGGTTGTGTGCACACAATTCACAACAACCTGTGCTCTTAACAACCACACTCAACCGACACTGTTCAGCATGCTCAGGCTGGCCATTACCACGATCTCCATTAATGATTTAAACACTCCTGAAGCTATCCTGATTAAATCGAGCTGATTCCAGCAAGCAGGCAGGACTAGAAGAACCGACTCATTATACAGCACAATCTTTAAGGCTGTCTGACAAACACATGAGTTATCACTTTAACTCTACCACAATGGCTTGGATATGAAAATATTGCCCAACTTGCTCAGCTTTCTATCACAATGGATTTGTCTACTTACTTATAGAATTACTACATAATATCACAAGGCAGGTGCGAAAAATAATAACTGTGTAAGGAAGATTAAAAAACAGTCTAGTGCAGTTTTAAATTCTGCAATGGATAAACTGTAAATCACTATATCTTCCCTATAACGATAAACTGACTTTTCCAGCTCAAACAAATCTGGTCTCATTGGTTGCTGACTGAAATATGGGATACAGTGCTACTCACTGGCACTTTGAAGGGTGAGGAGTTGGGCCCATCCACTGAGATGTTCTTCTCAGAGCTGCCAAGGCCAGAGATGCTCCTCCTTCTGGGTGAGCGGTCTGAGGATACTTCTAAAGACAGAATGAAGAAAAGCAATAATTAGAACAAGAAAAAATGTGAAAGAAACAGAAATTTTATACAGAGAAAAGTAGTGTTTCAACAGACATGAAGACAAAAAGTGATATGGCAGCTAAAGACAAATAAACCTGTCTTAGTCATGTGACTGCTCTTTCAAAGTTGCTATATTTAGAACACTGACAGCAATAGCAGAGAATTTAGAATTATATGAAATAGGTTATACTGAAATTCCCAGGTAAAAAAATATATACAGATCAGCACAGCCATTGGCAAATCTAACATTAGTAGACATTTACATATTTTAAACCCACAATCTAGCATCACCAGCACATGTCTGGGTGGAAAAACAAAAAAAAATTAAATACTTATTGCTGCCTACTTACCAGACCAGAGATAATATCACTTCATCAGCTTTAAAAACAGACACAAATGTTTGTGGTGACACTACTTGTGAAATAAAATTTATATGCGGCTATGTTCATTTATTATTCATCTAACCTACTTCCCGCTCTTTGTTTACCTTAGCATATGTACAATCACCTATCTATTAATCTGTATAGCCAGTGCAATTAAATCAGCCAATTAAGCAGATTTTACATCTAGCAAATTGCTTATCCCTCATATTCTTTTCTAGATAAATTTAGTCAATTTGTTATTTTCCAAAATAGCTAATGTTCATTTGATCTGAAATGCTTAATGACCGAATAATTATTGGTTTTGTTGAATTTCAAAAGGTTTCTTAAACTGCTGGGTGTTCTGGTCAGATATGACCGTAGAGAATTAATGGGCCAGAATAAAAGAAAATGTCCAAAAAAGACATCTAGAGACACTTTCAGACCCAGAGACACACCCAGCTAGGAAAAAGGCACTTCAAAGGGGCCAATGTCTGAGGTGCTTCTGGTGCAACTCTATACAGACTACTGACAAGCATGAATATATGACTAATTAAGTAATTGTCAAGTCCCTATTCAATTTGATTAATTTGGGCATGCAATTAACTACACAAACACTTCAATCTGATTTTAACATTAAGTGATCGTCTTCTGTGGCTTTATTCTTTGTGCTCCAGCACTTGGCTACAAAATTCACTAAAATGTAGGGTTATACTGTGACTCATGGCTTTCACCATTCCACACTTCCATGGCCTGGTACTTTAGTAGACATCAATCCTCCTTATTTTTACTAATTGTATTACCAAAAATAAGCTGGAATTAGTGATCAAAAATAAAATCAAAACATTACAAAAAATAACAGCAAAAAAACCTCAAAAACATATACATGGTCTTTGTACTTTTATGTTCATGACATTTTCTGACATAATAATAATAATAATAATAATAATAATACTGATAATAATAACAATAATAATAGCTTAATAGTTTTTCAGTTTGTATGGCAGAGATAGTACTCCTAATATACCTCAGTGATTTGAGATCATTTACAATGATACTTTTCTTTTTTATTAATGAGCGATACGCTTTTTAGCTGTCTGAAGTTGTGCTTCATACACAAGAATCAAGGGTACACAACAATGGAGATCATGTGTTCCAGTTCCTCAGGAACATAACAAAAAACAGAACCTAATGTGGGAATGACTGTATAAAGCCCCTAAAATAAAATAGGTTTAAATAAGTAAATAAGTTTAAAATAAGTTTCCTTGTAGGAAAACTTACTGATCTTTACAAGACTCTTTCCATATATGCCTCCTAACAGAAAACGTCACTAAAATCATAGATTACACAAGTTTTCAATCTGTTTCTACCAATAGAGAAACACTGTTTCTATAGAAACCTGTGATATAAACCTGCAATTTTCTGCAGAAGCTGCAATGTTAGAGCTGCTGTAAGAATTTAACGACATTGAAATCAACACACATTCTCTGTTAAAATAGAAATGATGCTTAAAATTGCTGCTTAAAATTCCAGCACCCCAGTGTAAAACTCCTTCTTGTCTCTGGTTGCACGTCTCCACAACATATCTACAGTGACACCAGCAAATGACTCAAGTGAAGACGTGATCCCTAGTTATTCATATCTTCACCAGCATATCTAGCTGATGCTAGAGGTCTAAATTACTTCAGAGTGCCAGTGTAGTGTTTTTTTCTTTATTACATTTAATTTTTTTTCAGAACATTAATTTAATAAATAACCAGGAGAAGAAAGATATTGAAATGGATTTACACATAGCTTGAAAGGAAAACAATTATTCTCTAATTATTAAATCATTAAACCATGCGTTTTTTTCCATTTCACTTTAAAAATAGAATGTAATGCAAAGTACACAGACCACACACCCACATGCTATAGCTATACAGCAGATAGACTACCAATCAGTTAAAGAGAACTGTGAGTTATATACTTGATACAAACATGACAGACAAGCTAGAAAATGGCCTGGACACCTGGGAGCCTAATTCTGATGCTAAACTATCCTAAATCTATCTGTGACTAGTAGTATTTTTAATGTGGGGATTTAATCCACATCTTTAAAGAGGATGGTTGCAGTAAAATCTTTTTTTGGAAACAGATATCCACTGTATGTGTGTCAAGGATGCACAGGGACACAACCTACATCTACACTATTTTCCCTGCAGCACCTCCATAGCACCATAAAACCTGGAGCAATCAGTGCAGATTTAAAGCCCCAACGAGCATCCTAATATATTTACTTTATGTCTACAATGCTTGAAGTACATCTTATAAATTTGAGGTTAAATTTCACAAATAGATAATATTTAATTAGTAACTAGTGATCAGAAGCCACATAAGGACGCACAGTGAATTAGTGTTTATTATGTTTCCAGGTTTGTGGGTTTGATTCCAACCTCTGCCCTCTGTCTGTGGAGTATGCATGTTCTCCCAGTGCTTTGGGGGTTTTCTGTAAGCACTCCAGTTACCCCCAATCCAAAGAGTTGATTGTCAGTAGTGTGTGAATAGGTGTGTGTGTGCAGTTATGCCCTGTAATGGGTTGGCACCTTGTCCAAAGTGTCTCCTGCCCAAAGTCCTCTGGTATATGATCCAGGGTAATCCACAAGGATAAGATAATATATGCTTTATACAGAAAATGGATAGATGGATGCTGCAATGGACCGTCAGCACTCTAAAAAGAAGCACTTGCCAATAGCTTGTTTCCTTGAGCCCATGGGGCAGCTAGAGTTTCAGTGTCCATGACCAAATGATCCTACACAATATCTGAATGCTTTGGCGCTCAGTGGTGCTCTAAACAGAGACAGTCATCTTTTATACCTGGTAGCCTGTCACACCTTAATGACATTGAGTATACAAATTTCTGTCCACACAGTGGACACAATGGCACAGGGTCACAGTGGCTTAGTGGTTATCATGTTTGCCTTCCACCCAAGTGGTGGGTATTTGATTTGCACCTTTGCTCCATTGTGCACGGAATTTGCATGTGCTCCGTTTTGTTTGGGGGTTTCCTCCTGATACTCCAATTTACTTCCCGAGTCCAGAGTGTGTGTGATTGTAACTTGCCTTACAGAAAATGGACTGATGTCAAAGCACTGAAACTTAGCTAAGCTGACTCGTCTTTCTCCTTCCCTGGGGAAATTCATAGCTCACATTTAAATTTAGATTGATGAGGGAAGAGATGCATCAGTCAGCACTACTTTGCAAAACGTGAACTGTCCAAATTCTCTCTCTTTCTCAGTTTTACTTAAGAGAGTGCCTGCTGTATCATTCACAGTCTCCATACTGTGCAGAGAGAACTCCTACTCTGTAGACTTTGTGTGTGTGTGTGTGTGTCTACACTCTCAGCAGTGCATAACCTGAGAAAGGAGAACAGCCATATGACTCAGCAATAACATGCCTAATACTTGCAGTGTTCACGAAAAATAGGGACATCACTAAGATTGAGAGTCAGTGATGCAGATGACCCACACGACCCAATAAGCAACTAGCACTGAACAGAAAAGGAGGCATAAAAACAATTATCTAATGGAGCACAACAGAACACTAAATAGAATCTATAGGGGAGAAAAAGTGGGGAGAGAGAAGCAAGAGAGAGTGAGAGAGAGATACCTCTATCGCAGCTGTTGCCCATCACCTGCTCAGTAAATGTACCAGGTCAGCATTGCACTAGCCAGAACGTGACCCTCGTCCCTCATCCAATCAGCTGTAGTGTTTTCTTCCTAATTGTCCGTTGTTCCAATAGACTCTTTATGAGTAGCCTCTTCACAGAGCCTCTGCCTTTTGCCTCTTCTTTCAGACATGTCATATCTCCTCTTCTGTTCTCTGTAGATCTCTGTGTCTCTCTTTCCTCCAAAATGAAGTCTTACTCACTCTTCCAAAGATCCTCTTCTACCTCTCTCAGCTGGAGTTCGAGCATTCATTCCATTGGCCTCTCCTCATTTTGCTTTTTGGCCCACCAGCAGAAGAGATTTTACCGCATTTATTTAATCAATCGCTGTAACCTCACTCCCCTGTTCCTTTCAGCAGAACTGTGAGCTCTTCCTTTCTCTCTGCTCCTCGATCAGTCTACCACACACAGGCTTTCTCCCACCCTCTCTTTCTCGTTATGCATCAGGCTCTTGTTGCAGTAGCCTCTCACACACACACACCCGCATGCGTGTGTGCTCGCTCGTTCGCTCACACACACACAAAATTCAGATGAATGAGCATTTGGACAAATTAAGAGATTCACACTGTCAAAGCACACAAACTGAGGCTGTACAAACAAGAGAGTTAATGAGGTAAATCTACTGTTAAACCATCATTGAGCTCATTTTGATTGTAACATGTGTGAACAGGTCAGAACATGGCAGGATGTATACAACATATACAATACCTACCATTATTGCTAGATGGAATCAGCACAGTGAAGGCAAGAACAGTTTTTTTTGACACCAAAGCACCTGTACATGTTTTTAAAGAATGTGTCCTCCACTTATATCTGTTTAGTTTCAGAATCTAGTTCTAAAAGATCTAAAAGAACATAAAGATATAGCATTTTGTATTCTACTTTTGAAGTGTTTGAGAGAATTAAAATTAGATGCACATCACTCCAAACCGAATTGTGGCTTAATTGCCCAGACGCTCAGTTAAAACTGTGCAGCGTCAAGGTATCAGGACTTTAACAGAGTGGACCTCAAAATTTTAAAACAACCTAAAGTGACAATACAGCCAATGTGTACAGCCAAAATGTGTAAAATTTTCTTATATTATAGGCATATAGGCATATGTACACTACTCTATTGCATCTGTAACTAGCTTAGCTGTAAAAGCATGCACGTAGCTTCATCTTAAATCTCTCCTTTCACTCTCCCCTGAATAAGCAGCTCTTAAACATTTTGCAGCAATTTAGTGAACTCCTTATCTGTCAAGCTGGCACAGTGTTGAACAGCCCTGATGTTAAACAAAGCCTCTACCCTCTCAAAAGCCACTTACTAATTGATCTGGCCATGGCCTAACAGTAATGGATAACTGGAGAAGGCAGAAGTGTTCAAAAGCAAACTACCATATGGAATAGGAAAGTCTGAAAGACCATGGAAAGAGTAGGAAACTCTGCTAGATAGGGGCCGGTTGTGGGGGAAGAGGTGGGGGTGGTGGGATTCTGTATTTATTTACATCAAAACTTGCTTTCATTACCACTACTAATTCCCTTTGAGGAAAAAGTTAATTCTCCCCCTTAAGCATTTTTATCAAAGTTGCTTCATTATAAAGATTTCTGTGACTTTTGTGATATAACCAGAGAAACCATCCAAGTACAGAGGCTTAATTAATTTACAACAGCCATGAGGGGCAAAATCTTCACTCTCAGGATGGATCAACCCTCAACGTGATGTCAGAGAAGACATGAATCTTTAAACCAGCTTTCTGCATTCATTATGATGAGATAACACCTGATATTAAATGTACTACTGCACAAATAAATTATTTATATTCAGTGGGACATCGGCTGAAGCCATTGTGAACCTCCACCCATACTGAGGTTTCTGCCCAGTACAGCTTCCATCTCTCTATGGAACCACAGAGTGAATGGATTACAGGAAAGCCTCATATTGCAGCCCTCATTGACTTTTGCTTAGTAGAATCTTGTCTTCCTACATCTTGTTACTTGTTTCAACTCATAAATACTGTGAAATTGTCTAGTGAAATGGTCTAGTGAAATGGTCTATAAGCAGAGTGATACCCCACTGCAATCACAAGGTTTTCAGTTCTTCAGGTTTTTCAGGTTTTCAGTTCATTTCTTTTCAGTGTTTACTGGTGATGCACATTTCTAAAATATTTTATATTTAGAAAACATAGCTAAAAAATATCTAAAAATCAGTTTAAGTAGTCAAATTTTGTCAGCATTCATAAAACAGTAATTTACTGATAAAATTCTTAACTGGGAAATTTGAAAACTCACCCATATACTCCATTTTAGCCCATAATTTCTCCTACATCCCTTAGACCAAACAAACCCAAGTAACTGGGTAATTAACAAAGCCACTGTCTATTTCTGTGCTGTTCCGTCCTTCACCCTACACTGGAATGCAGAAAAGCCAGCATGCCGGATCAGTCAAACCCACAGGCTTTCTGTCAGACTACTGAATTGAAGCAAACAAAAGCAGTGTTAAAGTGTGAACCAGCAAAACCAGCACTTTGTTAAACCTGCGCACACAAGCTGCAGCTCAGTAAAGCACTGCTGCAGCAACCAAGCCAGACAGATAAAAATGCAAGACTCAGTATCAAATAGTTATTTTGTGGAACTACTTATTCCACAAAAACATTGCACTACATGCTATTATTTTCTACTTAACAGTCTACTTCAGCTGTTACTCAGTTCCTAAGGAGTTAAATTTACCTTATTACAGCTGTCACAGTTGTCATTCATTCATTCATTCATTCAATCGTCTTTAGAAACAACCTTATCTGGATTAATTCTTGTAACACTAGGCACCTTGATGGTACATTCAAACCAGTGGCAAATTAGCATAGCTGGGGAAAACATGATAAACCATAACCTTGAGGATTGAACCCACAACTCCTAAAGCTGTGGACATGGCAACATTACCCACTGTGCCACTCAACTATTATTTTAAATACAATATTACACTATGCTAAGGAGACAATAAAAAGCAGAAATTCCACAACATTGAATAAGATCACTTTCTAAGTAAAATAATAGAAGATATGTACTACTCAATACTTAAATGTCAAAAATTGAATTCAGAAATATAATAAACAGATACTGAATTGCAAACACACACAAATCTCTATTCTCCTGCTCCATTACCATGTGTTTTTACACCTAGAAAACACGAGTTATCCGGAAATTCCAACATTAGTTTTCCTCCTTTATCAGCAGGCTCACCATACTTGTGTGAATAGCCACAGAAATCCACTCTTTTCTCTCAGTCCTGCATGAGTCATTGTTAAACAGCACATACATTAACATCTAAATAACCCTCTCCCTCTGTTCTGACCTGGAAAGGTCAAGGGGAAAGAATAGCACTCTCACATGCAGGAGTATGAGGCATTTTTGCAGCCGTTGCCCTCATCCACAAAACCCAGTGTCCTGTTTTGCACCCACAGGGTCAGTAGCCACAGTGAGGCATGCACATGTCATAGTTGCAGAGGGAAAGAGGGAGGTGGAAGAAGGGAGAGAGACGGAGACTGATATAGTACTGATATAATACTGATATACACAGGCTTTTTCTTTTCACATTCCAAAACCCTCCCCTACTTGCAAGTGTCCAGCAGCCCACGTTAGGCTGAGATATGTTTAGGGGGAAAAAAACAGTGCTGCTTTGAATTTCTTATGCAGTCATCTTGTTTTCCAAAAATGCTTGGTGTTACTGCTGTATTATTTGGTGTTACACTACTGCATTCTCGTAATTAATTGTGACCGCTGCTACAACACTCATGAAAAATCCATCAGTATGATTTCACAAAACCCATGATTCGGCTGTAGTAGCAACAGCCAAGCACAAAGAAAAGACGTAGGATTTAAAAGAAGAGCAGTTAGGCGAATTGTGGCAGCAGAATGTATATGTAATGTCTCATCACTGTTATATTATGACAGGATAAAAATGGAAATTCTTGCAAAGATTTGAAAAAAATTATAGATTTCATGAAGCGTCTCACCCAACATGGATGCTCCCTCTGCTGGATACTCTGGAAACTGTCCTTCAGAGGGCACACTGACTGTTCTCCTCAGGCTGCGGCCCTTGGACCCTGAAGCTGTGGGGCTTTCATGAACCTCTGCAGGCATCTGGGTAAAGGTCAGAGGTTGAGGTCATATGGGGTGTGCACTTGCTCTTTCATAGCAGAAAAAGGTCAGTTCAGTGACAGCTACTAATGAACTAAATATTCAGGTCCCTTAGAAAGTAAAATGCCAGTTACTGTGACAGTATTTCAATTCAACCCATTATAAGTCAATATAAACGAATCAAATGGTTGGAGTAAATGCACCCTGTGCCATTGCACATCAACACACATTAAACTAAAATACCTTAAAGTTCTCTTTCACATTCCTATTATATTCCTTTTCATCAATTTACATAAAATAAGGCAACATCATTGTTTTTACTAAGTACTGTAACATTTTACAAATTCTGAATACTAACACTAATAAGTAGCAGTCTTATAGATTAATGACACTGTTTTACCTAACTCCAGAATAGGAAGTTTAATCAGAACAAGACAAACCAAAGAACTGTCTTAAAGGAAATGGCCCCAGTCAACTGCTTCCTGACCTTCAGCACTACCTAATTTTTAAAATGGAAAGATGAAATAAAAACTCAGTGCCCCAGCATCCCGTTCCTCTCCATATCCCTTATCCTCTCCCCGAGAAAAGTAAGGAAACAAAGGAGTGCAGAAAAAGTTCTAACTTCTTCCTCCCGGTTGAGCAGGATGAGCTGGTTGTCAGTCAGGATGCAGTACTTTTTTTCCCAGACACTGGATTCAGAGAAGGGTGACTGGCCACAGGAGAAGCGGTAGCTTGGTGGCCCTTTCACATCTGCACACAGGGAAAGAAGAGACTCCTTGGTAAACAGAAACACAATACTCAATGCTCTTAGAATACAGAATATAAAATCCATGATCTCAAAATGATACATTGTGACAAAATGTGAAAATATGCACTTTAAATTCTTTTTAGGGGCATTTTATTGATTATGCAATTGCACCTTTTGTACACCAGGGTACCAATCTGCACAACCTATAGAGAGCACACTGACCTACAGCTCTGCATTGTAAATGCCACCAATTTGTAGTGCATTCTGTTTGCAATATAAATCGACTGTTCTTACCAACTTCTTATTCATTTAAGAAAGACAAAAACACATTGCTTTGCATTGTTGAATATACAATGATAATAAAGGAGTGTTTATCGTCAAGTAAATCAAATTGTGACCAGAGGGCATTAAGAATTATATTACTAACGTTAAGTCCTATTCAATTCATTCTAATGCAATGTGGAGAGTGTGTATACAATATGATCTGCAGGGGGCAGTATTGGACAATTAACTGCAAATGAGCAACTCAATACAATACCTAAATACCAGGGACCACAAAGAGAGGAAAAGGTACAAACGGAGGGAGATGTCAGATATTTCAGAAAACCCAATCCAATCAGCTAGTAGGTACATTGTTACTGGTGCAAGAGTAAATCATATCTGCTGACGGGATCAGTAAACTTTTGTGTACTCCTGAATATAACTGCCTTTTATTTATAAATACAGAGTTCAGGAGGCTGAGCTTACAAGTGATCAGGAGAGTGGCCTATTAACAACAGAGCTTAATTATGAATGGCAGACCTAAATACAAGGCAAAATTAAATAGCACAGTACATTTCCTGACAGTGCAGAATACAGACATATGGAAGTGGAAAGGCTCAGTACAGGTGAAAAGGATAGGAAAGCTGGAGCCCCAATTTGGCACTCACTCACACAAGATCTTTGCAGGATACTCTAGTTTTTCCACACCAACCTAGCAAACCATGACTTCATGTTCCACACTTTGTGCACAGGGGCATTGCCATGCTGGAACAGGGCCCCACCCTTAGTTCCAGTGGAGGGAAATTGTAATGCATACAAAGCCCTTCTATATACCTGTGTGATCCCAACTTTGTGGAACATTTTGGAAAGAAGCATATATTGGTGCGATGGTCAGTCAATTGTCTGCATACTTTTTGTCAGTAAAAAAAAGAAAAAAAAAAAAAAAAAAAAGAAAAAAAGAAAAAGGCAGAACATTATACATTTGTCGAGAAAAAAAAGTTTCTAAAGTGGTTGCTTTTGAGTGCTATAAATGTTTAGTGTGTAAGCATGAAAAGCTTCAACACATCTGTCTCAAAATAACTGACAGAAGAAGGCTCATCCATTACATCAATTTCATTGTCCCTAGATAATGTTACCTTGTCATGTATCGAGTCACATTAGCACTGATTATTTTAACAGACCTCAGCCCTCTGCAAAACTGCACATTAACTATGCTAGTGTAAGAGACTAAAGGGTTAATGTTTAGGTGCACTGCATTATGGGCACTGTAGTTTAGGGTTGAGGCTGTGGAGTTTGGATGTAAGCCAGAGAGAATCTCTCCCCTTTTTTAGTTTGCTGGCCACATTTTTTTGTTTTTGGAAATAAAAATTCTGTTTCAGCCTTGGAGCTCTCTAAAACGGGAGCCTCCCTGACCACAAATTGGAGGCAGAACTCATGAAAGGAAACATTTGTTCAAATTATTACACAAAATATGCCATAGAAAGCAGAGTTTTGCCTCAATAAAATGGCAAATGATAATTGTCCTGTGAACTTGGGATGCTTTGCATAGGTGCCACTTTAAAATATCAGCCAAAAATTGTCCAAGTGACCCTTTCAAATGAAAGAAAAATATTAACACAGTGTTTGCGCCTTATTGAAATTGTTCCACGTTTCCTTATATTCACTTAGCATCAAGACAAATTGTTTCACAATAACTGCCAATCAGTTTGGCTTCACTTGCCCAAAACTACACTGCCTAGACACTGCTGCATACTGTTCTGTGTATTTGTGTGGCTGTGCTGCCTGAAAACAATTACGGAAGGGGGTGTGTGCCAGCTTAACACAAGAGCCACCAGTCTGTGACCCTGAAGGGGGTTGAAATCCACAAATAGCTTGCAATAGGGAGGGCAGGAAAGAGTTCGTCAGAAATGTAAAGGACTGTGTGAGTGAGGGGGTAGACAATAGTATCTCAGTATTTTAGACTAGTCAACAATTTGCATGTGGTTAAAGGTGGACTTTTTAAGTTCTGCACTGATTAAATAATCCACAGTGACTAGTCTGTCATGCTACACAACCCAACCACAGTCATTAAATTAACATTCAATAAGAGAACTAACATTTGCTTCCTCTTATAGTGTCTGGTTAGAGGAAGGACAACATAACATAGCATCAGTATATATTATGGTATATATAATGAAAAGCCACTACCAATAGTAGAATGATATGGAAAAATAAGAACATTAACATGCTTCTTGTTATATTTTTACATTTATTTGTCCAAAATAATTAAAAGTGACACAAAACAGTAGAAATGGGAAACTAAAAACCTCAGACAGACATTGCTCGCAACATATAATCTCACAACTTCCTCTGCAAAAAACTTATCTGCTGACCAACTTCCCTTTATACAAAAAGCTGCAAACATGACTGATACGTACAAGCAACAAGACATGCATCCACCTGTATGTGTATGTCTGCATACACATGTAGAGAACACATGCACATATGACCCTGAAAGTCACCCTGGTGCATCTCAGTACTTTCCCAGGCTCACAAACAGGGCCCCAGTCTGGTCTGTGTGCCGTCCGGAATGTGTCGTACTCGGGGTGAGGCTGTGCCACCTGTCCAGGATGGGGTTTCACAGGGTAGAATGTCTCTGGCATTTTTATTACAAAAAAAGGACAACGTTAATTGTATTCATATTAGACTGAAGCAATCCCTTCCAAAACTCTGGTGGCTGTCCGAAGCAATAAATCAAACACCATAGAACTTCACCAGAAACAGTCATTTTTACACAACAGTCAATTTAAAGATATGCGAGAAGATTTTACTTTCCGTAGAAAAATTAATCAGAAATGTTGATAACGGTTGCATGAAAGCCAGGGGAAAACATAGTATTAGACAACAGGGAAGAAGCAGCTGTTTGGGAACTCAAAATATGGATGTTGTTGCTGGTCAAAGAACCTATTTACAACCTGACTGCCACGAGACAGGATTCCATAAACATTCTCTCCTGCAAAATAAAAGTTATAACCTTTATTTCATTATAAGGCCTGCATATCAAAGATGTACAGTTAAATGGTTTTCCACAGAAAAACATTGTCTTCATATTTCTAGACAAGTATATATTATATATACACACTTTTTTATATATTTATATATATATATATATATATATTATATATATATATATATATATATATATTTATATATATATATATATATATATTATATATATATATACACACACTTGTCTAGAAATTATATATTATATATATATAAATAAATAAAAACACACAAACTCATAATTAGTCCCTACATTTGGTCTACCCTTTTTGGTTTCACCACCTTGCTATGCAAAATTCCCACAGTATATGCCAGGTGTGCACACACACGTGCAAACAGGTGCATACTGAAATGTACAAATATAAATACACACACACACACACACACACACACACACACACAGGTGTGGACGCACAGAGACACAGACACACACACCCTTAAAGGAGAACAGAGGATGCTTTGTCCTGTATGGTTGTCACGACAATCTATAAACACAAACAGCTCATCCAATGACAATGCTCTTACATCAGCATGGAGTGTGCTGTGGGTGGGGGATATCATACAGTACATTATGCAGTAAGGGGATTGGTTCACTGTATACCGTGTGTGTGTGTGTGTGTGTGTAAGAAAGTACTGGGACTTCCCTAATGTTGCCGTCACTGCCTGCTGCTCTAAATAAGTTTACTTCAATCCCACAAACATACTAGCTACACAGAGTTGTTATACAATGAATATAAACAAAAAGAAGTCTTTCACTGAGTATAGTGGAGACATGTCTGAAATTCACATGTGATTTATTGGCCATTTTATTGACTATAAAGATTGATTAATAAAAAGCAAAAATTAAATCACTGTGCAGTCATCATCTCACAAACATCTCTGAGACATTTTTCTATTATTAGAATTTCATGAAATTAAATATGTAACAAGTGGACACATGCTGTTTCCTTGGCTGGAGAGTTAAATGCTATGACAGGCAACATGACCCTCAATTTGTTTGCAGTCTATGTTCTATAATAAAAAAAAATAATAAATAAAAAAACCCTAGCTGTAACCAGCTTTCTATATTCTCATCATAAGTGGGGAAAGATCTGATTAAATGTTGCTGGAGAATCTCTTAATTACACAGGATGCTGAATACAGAGTTGCACATCATGATCCCACTTAGAGATACACTATATTGCCAAAAGTATTCGCTCACCTGCCTTGACTCGCATATGAACTTAAGTGACATCCCATTCCTAATCCATAGGGTTCAATATGACGTCGGTCCACCCTTTGCAGCTATAACAGCTTCAACTCTTCTGGGAAGGCTGTCCACAAGGTTTAGGAGTGTGTTTATGGGAATCTTTGATCATTCTTCCAGAAGCGCATTTGTGAGGTCACACACTGATGTTGGACGAGAAGGCCTGGCTCTCAGTCTCCGCTCTAATTCATCCCAAAGGTGTTCTATCAGGTTGAGGTCAGGACTCTGTGCAGGCCAGTCAAGTTCATCCACACCAGACTCTGTCATCCATGTCTTTATGGACCTTGCTTTGTGCACTGGTGCACAGTCATGTCGGAAGAGGAAGGGGCCAGCTCCAAACTGTTCCCACAAGTTGGGAGCATGGAATTGTCCAAAATGTCTTGGTAATGCTGAAGCATTCAGAGTTCCTTTCACTGGAACTAAGGGGCCAAGCCCAGCTCCTGAAAAACAACCCCACACCATAATCCCCCCTCCACCAAACTTTACACTTGGCACAATGCAGTCAGACAAGTACCGTTCTCCTGGCAACCGCCAAACCCAGACTCGTCCATCAGATTGCCAGATGGAGAAGCGCGATTCGTCACTCCAGAGAACGCGTCTCCACTGCTCTAGAGTCCAGTGGCGGCGTGCTTTACACCACTGCATCCGACGCTTTGCATTGCACTTGGTGATGTATGGCTTGGATGCAGCTGCTCGGCCATGGAAACCCATTCCATGAAGCTCTCTGCGCACTGTTCTTGAGCTAATCTGAAGGCCACATGAAGTTTGGAGGTCTGTAGCGATTGACTCTGCAGAAAGTTGGCGACCTCTTCGCACTATGCGCCTCAGCATCCGCTGACCCCGCTCCGTCAGTTTACGTGGCCTACCACTTCGTGGCTGAGTTGCTGTCGTTCCCAAACACTTCCATGTTCTTATAATACAGCTGACAGTTGACTGTGGATTATTTAGGAGCGAGGAAATTTCACGACTGGATTTGTTGCACAGGTGGCATCCTATCACAGTTCCACGCTGGAATTCACTGAGCTCCTGAGAGCGACCCATTCTTTCACAAATGTTTGTAAAAACAGTCTGCATGCCTAGGTGCTTGATTTTATACACCTGTGGCCATGGAAGTGATTGGAACACCTGATTCTGATTATTTGGATGGGTGAGCGAATACTTTTGGCAATATAGTGTATTTATCAGACTGTATGTTAGCAGCTTTAATTTTGATGGGGGGCAATGTGTATACAGTAAGAAAATGGCTGCAATTAACAGGTCGGCAGATTGATGCTTCTCTGTGAGAATGTGTGTGTGTGTGTTTGTTGTCTCTAGCTTAAGAATGAACATGGAGGACGCTGAGGGACACTGGGCTTTGTTTTGATGCGAATGGTTGTAATGGGCAGATTAGTTAATCAGTAAACTGAGGGAGGGATCTATAAAGAGTAATGGTGCACCCCAACTCATACTTTCCTGCATGTAAAGCAACAAACAACCATTCATCCTATATGGAACTATACAAATCAATGAATTTACATTTTACATTCAATTTACATGAATTTACACCTAAAATTAACAATGGCTTTAGACTGGCTTCCTTACTAAATAAATAATTAGATAAGGTGGACATTGCTGTCTCTTACAGCTCAGCTGGTGGTACGACAGCTCAGCAGAGTGCAAGAGTGTGTATGTTTCACAGGCTGCTGCAGTAGAAAGGTGTGCCGAGAGAAGACACTCATGTAAGACACCACAGGGGGAGAAAAGTCAGCCAGCTCAAATTTCTTCATAAAGGACCAAAGCTCAACATGTCACATACACCACAATGATCCTGTGCAGCTTGTGCATATTAGCTTTTTGGTACATATAATGGAGTAAACCACAGGAAACTGATATAGACATGGACTTTCTGATGACTGAACCAAGTTAGTAATTGGTATTTGTGGTTACACACATTATGCTGTATAATACAAACATTATTATTTACTGCTCATTAGAATCTCCCTAAGACAGAAATTTGCCTAGGCTTTATCATTATTTATTTATAAAGTAGTTTGAATTGTCTGACTGACAGGAGGTGAACCTGATGTAATCTTGTTCTGATGTAGCCAATCTGCCTCACGGTTCGAGATGTTTATTACTCTACCCTTCTAGTAATCTTGAACCTGTCTAATCTCCTCTAACCTCTCTCAATAACTGGGTGTTTCTAATTGCAGAAATGTCATTCACTGGATGTATTTTGATGGTTCTAAACCTGTGTTGCCAAAAATGAGTCATGTATTTCATATAGAGGTGAACATCTGTTATGCTAAATAAATTGCATTTTTGGTAAGCATTTCCTTCATTGTGTTTCTGATTTGAGTGGCTGAGGCCAGGGAGAGGGAAGTGCCTTTTGGTTTTCACCTAAAGTCACCTAAACACTTCACCAGCAACATCGTTTAATATTTAAATATACTGCTGAGTGCACCCAGCATATTTGCATCTCTCTAGCTTTTCTTTTCCCTGTGTCACCACCCCCATGTTTCTTCAATCAGGAACTGTACAGTGAATCAACACTGGTAGTTTTTTGTGTGTTGTGGCTCCATTATATATCCTAAAACTAGGCAAGTGGTATGAGGGCAAGATCAGTGAGATGATATAAGCACTTTCCTGCAGAGTTTTCACATTGTGCTCTTCTTAACTCAGGGACATTCCTATTCCCAACAATCTGTTCTGATGAAATCATGTTTGCTAAATATAAAAATCTTAAGTAACACTTTCACATCCATTCTTTTCTTGAAATCAAACAGCATCCTGCTGCGACTGAGAGGGCTCCTCTTTGAAAAGCAGAGAGCTTTGTGATTTGTCATCACTTCTGCTGACCAGTCTTTGTAAAGATAATAATGCTTCAGGTGGTGTGGCTTTATTCTTTGTGTGCCTGCTGAAACAGTTATTTGCATACAAAAAGAGGAGCAGAGCACATTCCCTCCTCCCTCTGCAAGGAAAAAAAGAGAAATGGAGCAATGAGCAGATTTGGGGGATGGAATGGACAGCCAACCTCAGGCTAATTTCCCACTAAAGCTCAGTGATATTTGCTAGGTACTCTGAGGAACCCAAGTCACTCCAAATTAAATTTATTGCATCAAACATGGCACTGGGAGACATTTCAATTTCAGCAAGTTTGACATTTTTGTTGTTTGTTTAAGGAACTTCTTATTTCTGGTAAATCAGAAGGGAAAATCCAGTTAGTTGCTGTGGAGAAAACACTGACATCAAATAAGGAAGAGGGCTCACCTACAGTGAAGTGAAACACCAATGATAACGCCATAAGCATAATAGTTAAAAAAAAAAAACAAACAAACAAAAAAAAATAGTTGTGAAATCGGATTAAAATAAAGCTTTCATTTTTAAACCTCAGGAGGTGGCTATGTGGAACATCAGAAAAAGCCCCTTTTTTTCTGATGACAATGCACTCACATGATGGATTTTGTGGCGAGTTACAGTCCATCCAAATAGTTGTATACGAATTACTCATTTCCTGTCTCAAAACTCTCAAAATTCACATGCAGATATGACTGTTGAAGAGACAGAATGCATGTTCTGTTTTTAAAATGCTTGTTTCATCAAAACAATCTAACAAAGTAATCCAAGATTGTGCATTGTAATATGGACAGCTCTTATTGCGAAAAAGTACCTATATAAAATAATCTCTCTTATGGCACTGTCACTTAGACAAATGTGTTGTCTTTTAGTTCACATGGACAATTAATATCAGCGAGTACTAATGTAATCCATGATCTACAATATAACCAGAATAATTCTCTGAATTTAAAGTTAACATGGGTCTAAGACACAAAGCCACTGGTACATGGTGTTGAGTGATAAAAAATTCCTACCAGTTTCAGCCATCTCCACAGATTCTGGCTCCTCTTTGGCTGTCAGGATCCTACTTATGCGACGAGACATTGACAAGACTATCCCAGAAAATGGGAGGCTTCTCTGTTTCCTCTTTAGAGGCTGGGATTCTGTTGTAATGCTTGTACCTGGTTCAGAAGCTGAGCGTAAATATGGCGTTCTTTTGAAGGCTGTGCAGTGCAGGTCAGGTGGAACATGTTCCAGTAGCATGCCTGAGCTAGTGACTTTACTGACATCAGGCAGGTTGGCAGGTAAGGTATAGCTGCTCCTGTTAAAACAGGTGAGATCCTGGATGAGCAGAGGCTGCTTGGACTGAATTCTGCTCTCTAGAGTGCCCATGGGGGCTGAGTTGGAGCGATGTTTTAGCCAGGGCCTCCTGAGGATGCCCCATCGATGAGGACTTTCTCTGTCAGTCAAGTAGACAGAGGGCTTTCTGCTAGACCATATCCGATCACCAAGAGTAGCTCTTCGTTCCAGACTCATTTGGATGAAAGAGAAGTCCAGCAGATAAACGCACAAGGTGGAAAGACTCACAATATACAAGCAAGACAAGGAAGTCTCTAAATTGAAATGAAGAAATCTTTGATTGTTATACCTTTGTTGCAGTCAATATTGTCAGAGTTTTCTTTTCTAGTCAACTGGTATAACCACTGTTGCCTATTTATGACTAAATCTTAAAGGAAGATTCAGGCTCCACTTTGTTGAAGGACACGTCTGCTACGTGTTGCTTCCGCTATCACTTCCTACTTTGAGTACTGCTGAGCTGCTTCCTGGGAGGAAATGGAGTAAATACAGACACTGACGCTTACACATGCTATCCAATCAGACAGCATAACCCCACAACAGTGCCACTGGATTAGATAATTTATACCTTATACTGATGAAATTCTTCTGAATTTTAGGTTAAGAAAAAACAATGTGAAGAAAGAGTAAAAAGAAGTGATAAAAATAAAAAATAATAATTGGCAAAAAATCCCCCTACTGGACAGCATAGATTTAGCATGCAGCTAATCCATATTAAATACATGTAAAAAGAAATTACTCATTTATTTATTTGTTTTTTATTTTTTGAACGATGCAAACTTGTATTAAAGATATTAGTGTACTTTGCAAGCTCTGAATATGTGCCTGTATAAAATATACTATTTGACATTTGCAGCTATACAAGTTGCTCAGCAATGTCAAAAATATCTGGAAAAAAAAATACTGAGTTTCAATCAGTAACCCCGTAACAATCTTATTTGTTATAAGGGAAACTCTAAGCCCAACCTTATACTATTCACATCACATTCAAAGTTGTACTGTGATTATTAATTTCAGAGTGTTTCCTAAGGTGAATTTTCAAAAATATTTACAACAAATCACAGTTATACTTAAACGTAGATTTGCTATCAAATTAGTTACTTGTATACATTTGAATGTATAATATTGTCATTGACAGAACAGCAGATTATTTCTCTCACTTATCTGATCTCATTTTTAGAGCTATTGTGTATAAATTGGGATCCAGGGTCAAAATGGATCTAAACCCAAAATGAATCCACATGTCAGAGATAACAAAAACAAGAACACATGATTGGAATTGAGCAGATGAAAATAAGATTCATACATTAGTCAATCACTACATTACAATGAACAACATACAACTCAATAGCAACTTCTGTAAAATACATTCACCGTCCACTTTAATAGGAAAATGTACATCTCCATTTTTATGCTGTTATCAAATCTGCCAATCATGAGCTTACAGTAAGATAATAGAAACTCAAATGATTACTCCTTACAACTGTGATGAGCAGAAAAGCATCTAAACATGCACAAAACAGAAGACTACATTGGGTTTTGCTCTTGTCAGCCAAGAGCAGGAACAGATCAGAGTGCCCATGTTGAGCCCCTGTCCACCACCTAAAGCACCTACAATATGTATGTTCTATTCAATTCATTTCTATAGTGCTTTTAACAATGGACATTGTCTAAAAGCAGCTTTACAAAAGTACAGAATCATATAATAAATTTTTTTTTTTAAAGTTTAAAGTTACTATTTATCCCTAACATTTATTTATGTGAGCATCAGAACTGGACCATGAAGCTGTGGAAGAAAGTGGTCTGGTCTGATGACTCAGGTTTTCTATTAGATGGCCAGGTGAGAGTGTATCGCTTATCTGGGTAAGAGAAGGCACCTGGATGGGAACAGTGTGATGCTTCTGCTGGGAATCCATGGCTCCTAGCATTCATGTGGATGTTATTTTGACCTACCTTTGTTACAGGCCAAATACACCCTGGATATTTTAGATTTAGAATGTTTTTTATGCTAGTTTCACCACTCTGGGGGTAAACTTCAATCATTTGGATTGACAATCATTTGGATGTACTCAGATGCTATTAACCAAGATAAATGTTCAACCTATGCAAGAAGCAACTGGGAAAACATGAGGGAAATTCTATTTTAAAGAACTATATTTCACCACATGTCACAATATAGCCCTTGAAGGTTTTTTTTTAACTGAAATGTGGTTGAATCTAATCTAATTCTTTGTTAATCTTGAGAGGATTTTGAATGGAAACAGCTGTTATGTGCAAATGTAGGACCCCCAGCAAGGGACACAGCTATTTCCTTACTCCTGTTTCCTGTTTACATGCACTTTACACCTTTTAAAGATACCAACACAAATCTGCTGCTGGGAATGTGATGATATCCTTGAAGAAACCCTAACGCAAGTAGTTGACTGAGTAGTTGGCTGAAAACAAAAAACGTGTCACATATGTGGACGTAAAAATAAAATATATTTTTATATTTCACTCCTGAAAATGTTTATCTATTGTTTATATTAGTTTAAGTGTGAATTCAGGTATCCTATTGTTTAGAACATGAACATTATCTTCAACAACATGATTGCCTGTCATACTGAGCATTTCTGGTGCTTTGAAAGCCCTGAGGTGGAGCTGTGTATGGATTGTAGCAATTAACACCTTGTTACAGCTGAAGCACCAACCAGGTCCCCAGAAGCTTGGTGTGAAATTGGTCATTAAACACCAGCACCCCCTGAGCACTGCTGCAGGACTGAAATAGTTCTAGCTCCAGTGCTCAGGAACAATAAGAACATCACCTACCCACAGGATCTAAAGCAATACAGGCTAAAGGTCACTTTTCTTTTTATTGTTTCACGAAGATTATTTAGAAAAGCTTGGTCACGAACTTTATACTACAAAGCTGAATAAAATGGCAAGAGTACCACACCAGCTTAAACAAATCAGGCTACAATACACAGCTAAACAGTAAGTCATTGTACAGTACCACCATTTAGTATTACATTATGTGTTTTATTTTTATGTAGGCTTGGATTAGTTATCCATAAAATGTCTAGATTTTTTAATCACCATTTTATTGCATTCCAGCATCATAAAATCTCCAAATCTCTGTGTTTCACATCCTTTAATCTTTCCTGAACAGGGGAATCTTATAGGACCTCACACACATACACACATATCAACTAAATTTTGATTCTGAAGACTATAATGCAATTAATTATCAATTGTCAATTTTCACAAGATAAAAATGTCAAAGATTCAATTAAAAATTTGAACTTTTATTTTTGTTTAATATATTAATATTTTCTTCTCTTTGTTTAAACTACGCTGTTTGTTCTGAGTGGAAAAATAAAATATTAGGTTTACTAATATGCACTTAAACACTAAATATTATGGATGCTAAAAGCTCTAGTGTAGAGGCACTATATTGCTTCAGAGATGCCTAAATCAAAGACGCCTATATCTATGTAAATGATTAATAATGATATTTCATGTATTTATTCATGCACTGAAATTATTCAAGAAAGAAACTATTATTTTACCCAATTTCCAAATGTGTCCTAAGAATCCTGATATGAGGAGAGAGGGAGAGAGAGAGAGAGAGAGAGAGAGAGAGAGAAAGAGAAAGAGAGAGAGAATGCATTGCAGGTTGCATTTAACAGGCTAAAAGGTATGCTTGCAGGCCAATCCAGCACTAACAGAATTAAATTTCCACACTGTAATGTTTCCAGCTGAGAGAGAAATCCCTCTTAGCTGAGCTCGAATACGCAAGTTGTAAATGGCTCTTCACAAAAACATATCCTGGAAGTCAGGTGAAGCAGACAAATATAAAGACTACATTAGGAGGATCAAAGCTATGCTAAGACTGGCTAAATCAGCATTAGAAGGGAATGAAACATGTTATATCTAATCTGGTTTAAGTGAATAATTTCTTACATGGGAATTATTTTTCTGATTCAAACCCACATGCAGAAATCAAAACCAGCATGCCGTCACCAGCATAACTAAGATGACTTGTTACCAGTTACATGGCTGGACAGGGAACAGTAGTAGTGATCACACAAATGTGAGGAAGTTGCACCATATGCTTTTCTCATTAACAAGGGGAAACCTCCTCCCCAAAAATATGTGGGAGTGTATTTTTAAACAACTCAAGAGATTAAAACTCTTGTTTCCTAGCTCAGCCAAGGGAAATCCTGCCACCCCCACCAACACAGAGGCCATCAGGCCTAAACAGAGGCAAAGGGAGGGACACACTGAGATCTCCATTTCCTTATACAGCCAAGCCAAAGCAAACAGGTTTTATACAAAATAGTTGCTTAAACAGAATAGCAGGTCCCACATTTCCTAATTAAGAGGAATCAGGTAGAGAGAAAAACAGCACAAGAACATTAAAATATGTATTTCATCTCTTTATAAGAGACAGACATTCTGAGGGAATTGCAGGAAGGACCTTCATTCTTCCAGAAAGTGGCTGATGAGCCTTTGTGTGCAGTATTGCTTCTCCGGTCATGGCGTCAGAATGCAATGGGAAAAGGATGTGCGGGACAAGAGAGAGTGAGTGTGTGTGAGATTGCTCCTGCAGAGCTCTCGTCTAAATCTACAATGGCCTAAAAGTAGGACTGTCTCCATCCTATCACTTTGCTATAATTTGGCAGCAGTCTTCATCTCCAAGTGCCATGTCCTAATGCTTTGCTCCACTTTGTGTGTTTAACTACATATATAGAGCAAATATGTACGTGTGAACATGCTAAACACGTTTTCACATTTACAAAAAAAGAAATTAAAATCATGCTTTACACTTGTAACCCTATGTTCTTTCTTTGGAGATGTACAACAATACTGAACTACCAAAATGACTAGCAAGGAGCTCAACTAGATTAATATTAGGAGGTTAAAACCAGTGCCATCTGAAAGTCTGGATGCAATGGAGACATGTCTGATGCCTGAGAGCTTTTCTCTCCAATCAGCATATTTCATTAGGATGATGGAGATGCAGGAAAAAAAACAATGTGTTATTAAGTTGACGGAGATCAATCATAACTATATAAAAAAAACCTAAACTGCTTAAACTGTCTACTTAAGAACTGTCTCAAGGGAATGTTTCCAACATGAAATCCATGCCATGATGAGGCTGTTTTGAGAGCAAAAGAGGCCCTACAAAGTATTAGTATAGCGTTCATATTAAAATGTTTAGTGGGTGCATAATAACTTTACATATCTTTTAATGTTAATAGCATTAAATGTCACTATTTCACTAAATGTGAATTTCCCTTTGGGATGAATAAAGTATCTATCTATCTATCTATCTATCTATCTATCTATCTATCTATCTATCTATCTATCTATCTATCTATCCATCCATCCATCTAGGAATAAAACAATAAATACAGCTTTTGATTAAAGTTTTACCCCATATTTTACTGCATACATTTTCTTGCTAAAACTACAATGAGTTTTTTAACTGATTAATAGACTACATGTGAAAGTACACATGTGAAATTGATCTAAATCTGCATTTGATTAGAGGTTGTTTGGTGTGTCCCTGATTATACTGTACAATTTTGTGTGTTGTTTTGAAGAGAAACACATACATCAGCTAGCTTAACAAAGAGAGGAACAAGGAGGCATCCATTGTTTTCCCCACTCTGTAGCACATATGAACTCTGAAAGAAGTTCAGTAAGTCTTGATGATATTGGACAGTATCTTTGCATGCAGTCCCCGCCTACAAAACATTCCACATTCTGTAATCAGATACAAATTTTTACATTTATTTAATGCTGAAGACTATTCAGAGAATACTGGTTGAACTTATAACTTATACTAAACTATAACTACAATTCAGTGTCTAACTGGTGTGATCACATTATAGACATACATTAATATGAATTCCCTGGCAAATCTGTACTTAAGATGAAATGGGTAAAAAATGGGAAATGAGAAATGGGAGTTTTGGTGCGTTTCTGCAGATAAACCAACAAAATCAGAACAAACTAACATTATACAAAGTGTAAGCATGGGTCTTTAGAGGTAGGCTAGTGGGTTTGCTTGCAAGAAAGTATACAGGAAGAACACAATGTGCTTCTTTTGTCATTGAATTCAGCTTATCAATAGCAAACATAACCATTATGTTTGCTTTGAGACCTGCCTCATTAGAAATAAATGTCTGTATAACAAAGATGGCAGTAACAGTAGCCTAAGGAGGCTATGTGAGCTTCCAGAGAGCCTCCTCATTCAAATAACCCCACTCAAAACAACATTAATTTTTACTGAATCTAGTATGATAGTCAATTTACTTGGTGTCCAAGTAGCCAGGAATACTAAATGCTAGGTTTTAGTCCATTGTAATTATAAGTATAAATACACTCACTGTTCACTGTTAGGGCACTCTTTTCGAGCCTATGAAGCTGCTTTGTGCCAAAGCATAAAGTATAGTTGATGCATACAGATAGTGGACAATTGAATTTTTTTCACTACAGAAGACAGAACTCAGCAAAGACCTTAAGTTTTCTTGATGAACTGAAAACATTGCTCAGTTGGAAACAAAGTTATCATAAAAAGTAATCTAGCCTACATCCCACCACACTCTGTTGACGATTATAAAAGGAAACAAAGAAACGTTTGAGACCGGACTTGGGAAGAAGCAGGTCTAAACTTGGTATGAGACCATGTGAAGTTCTTGTGACTACAATGAGGCAAAATCCTTGAATTACTTGCTTAAGGCCTTTTCACCTTAAGCCTTTGTAGAACATCAGATGACTTCAAATCATCAAGATTTGCATCAATATCTGTGATCATAATTCTATGGTCACTTGTACAAAGCAGAAAAACACAAATTCAACCCATGCCCATACTTTCATACATTCATTCATTTATTACAGTAACTGCATAATGCTTAGAGCCATGGTGGATCTGGTGCCAATCCCAAACACATTCACATACTTTTTTATACCTGTGCCCAGTTAAATGAAGTCAATCCACCTATTGCCTCTTTTAATTAGACATTAATAAATTTGTTAGAATAATGTGCCATTCAAAAGCATAAGCACAACTTGACTAATATTGATTGACATGCTGGCTAAGGATCCATTCAGTGTTTAATAGCCTGAAAAAGAGATGATATTGGTGAATAAAAACATGTTTTCCAAATAAAAACGTACTTTCTAACAAAATTTCCCACAGAATCTTTACTTTCAAACAATGAAGTTAAGAGCAACAAAATTAATTCCAAGCTAGGTTTGAAAACAAACAAACAAAAAATAAAAAAAAACATTCCTTTTGCATGTCTGTATGACTTCACATGAGTCATGTTGACAAGATGAGCCAAGAGGTGGGCCATGCTTTTCCTAAGTGAGGAAGGAGACATACAAAAGAGGCAAGCAAGAGTGAGGGAGCTGCTGTACGGGCCTTATTGAGTTATTTTGGCTCTGGAATGCAGTGACGAGCCCATCGGTGCCTGCCCACTGAGGTCATTGACAGAACGGGTTGCTTACATCATAGTTCTCAATCCTGGATTATGACACTCCCACTGAACAGAGAGTCTGATGGGGTTTTAAGGGTGGAGGAAGGGATGATGGGAAGAAGGTGGGGGAACAGCAGGGACACTCATCTTGAGAGATGACGGGGCAGGAGATCTACACAATCACACTATTCACATCTGTACCAAATGAAACTTTCCTCCCCCAGTGCTTTCTTAGATTCATCAATAAGACCAAACACATGAGTAATGATGGTTTAAATACAGCAGGAAGACTCATACGTTTGCACAGAGGAAGGCATTCACCTTAAATCTCTAGAAGACCACTGGCCCATGCTTTTAACATGACTAGGACTGGGAATGTGCCAATAACTAAAAAGCAGGATTTTGAGGACACTTGAATTTGTCATATCACCTTTTGTTTTTCATTGTAAAATCAGGTACACTGAATATCCAGGTCTGTATAGGGCTGTGTGGGAGAGAGTTTCAACACAGCTGTCCATTTGCAAACAGTTGCCCATAGACACAAACACTTAGCCTTAGAATCCTACAAAAGATCATGCTGTCTACTTTAATGAAGCTGTTCTATCAGTTTTCCAGGAACAAAAAAAAAAAACAAGACTATAAATAGAAATGGACATTATGTGACATTCATATCTCCCCTAAGAACAATATGCTCTAGATAATCATCTTTCATTTATTTAGCTTCCTTTCTGAACACAATAAAACAACTTTTCCTGGGTCCTGTCACTGAGTAGAATTACTAAAGCTAAGCAAACATGGAAAAGGTTGTAATCACTGGTATGATCTGGCTATGACTCATCATCCTTGTCTCAGTACTATACCAGTTTCAATCAGCACCAATACAGCTGAAAATCAGAGTGATAAAACCATTGTTATAACAATACAATGGATCTGGAAAGATGAACAGAAGTATTATGCAATATGAGGAAGCAGGTTAACATAAAGCCAATCTTCAAAAAAAAAAAAAAAAAAAGAAAAGAAAGAAAGAAAAAGAAAATAAAACAAATCTGGCATTGCTGAAAATGCCTTCAAAACTTTAAAACAATATTAAGATCATTATTTAAACTCTGCCTTCTTTTCTCCAGTATGTAGGTTTAGGAGATTAAATTAAACACTGGAGGACTGAGGGCATCTGCAGGTAGACTTTTTTTTTGTTTAAACATATGACTTCCATAACGCAATTTCCATAACAGGACTACAAACACATGGTTACAACCAACACTGACCCACTCTTAGAACACATTACATGCTATAACCATGCAATATTATTTCAAATAATAAATATATAAAATAAGAACAAGGCATAGACAGTGGGGTGATACTGGCTTTAAATCCTGGATCAGAGAAGATTTACCATGCCCATTATTTTAAGCTGTGTGTTTGGTGCTGATTGACAACAGATCTTATATTTATCATAAGAACCTGCTTCTGATGTTTCACATTACTTGGCAACAAATGCTTGAAAACAGCAATGCTTGATTAATGTAAGGATTTCAGTGTCAGGTTAAAAAATGGGATCTAATAGGTGACAAAATAAAACACATGTAAAGTGACTGATTCAACCCTCTAGGTGTCATTTAATAAAAATGAATCAATAATCCCTAAACTTAAACGGTGTCAGAGTTCACTGATAGCCATCCACTCCAGCACTTTTTTTTATAGCACTGTCTTTCTTAATCATATTACACACATAGATCAGTCAAGCACATCAATAGCATATGATCTGGAAGTGGACAAGAGATCAGATGATGACACTACAGTCTAATCAGAGATGTGAAGAGTTACAGTGAAGCTGATCTTCATAAGGAGGAAAAGCTTTACGCTAACATGTTGCTTTGTTTACTGTTCTTCACAATCAGCGATATGGTGACTAGCCAGCTAGCATTTATGTAAAATCAATTTTTAGTGAATAAAGCATAACGTTTTTGTTGCCTAATTTATTTTCAAGTCCTTAGGTCAGAAGTCATTCCCTGTATTCCAGCTTCATGAAACGTAGGGTGAAGAGGTCAGAAATAAATCAGGGTTTTAGAAACTGACAGACTGTTAGAAAACAGAGCGAATTTGTAACGGTGAGGTGACGGTATACGAAACTTACCATATACGCGCATCCATCCTTGTTGCTGGCAAAAGGAGTCCATCAAAATGCCGTCGAGCACCGGGTCTACAGAAAAAGAGACTCCCTGAACGGAGTCCACGTCTCCGGTCACCGAGTCCGTCTCCATGCCGGATACCGTCCCACTGTAAATTCCTGACAGAGACTCCATCCTCGGGACAAGCTGTTTTTTAAAGGCGTTTTCCATAGAAAAGAACCAACGCCGACTTAACTAACGTCAGCACCGGTTGGTGTTTATTTACCATGGATAAGTAATGTAGCTAGCAGTTAGCTAGGCTATGTGTGACCATCCGGTTGATAAGGCAGGACGGATATATAAAATCAAAAAGGCGATTTTGTTGATGTGCGTAAAACAACCCAGGAGGTAGTATTTTCGTTGTCCGAACGTTAACTAAAAGTTTCCAGTCCTTTTCATCTTCTTAGTATTATAACAACACACAGAACGAAAGAAGGAAGAAAAGACACGATTTGTACAGTGTAAACTCAGAGGCTGCACTGGTGCTGAACAAAATTATTATTATTACTTTTGTCTGAAAATAACATAGTTCGCAAACGTCTTGATTCGATCTAAGATTTATTCAAATGTAACTCTAACCCAATTCACAATCGATACAAAACGTCAAAAGTTTTCCTAACAAAGTTTTCCGCCCCGTCTGCCGGACACTGATGAGCTTAAAGGACTCCTACTGCTATTCATAAACCAGCACTTTCCTCAGCAGAACAAATCCACACGGCAATTTCTTCTTCCTTCGCCTTCGACGACAAGACGGGTTTTCTGTCCATGTAGCTATTTTAAAGCCGTCGAGATGTGCGCTTGCATTTTCAAGTCGAGACTTTGTTTGAAGTTGCTCTTGCTTTTTCACGCCAGTGACTATCAGAGTAGACTTCAGCTTTCCATCGGTTTAAAAAGCCAGTCCGCTTTCCCAGCTCGATCACATGGCTCTGCTCAGGATTCAGGGACGATCAGAGGATATCCGAAACAGTCGATGAACACGGACAGATGTTTAAGGGGTACGCAGAGAGTATTCATCAATCAGTTTTCGGTATTTTTGTTATTTAAAAAAAAGCATGGGCATTTGCCAAACCTCTGGGCAAATCTGCTTATTTTGACTCTGATTATTTTATTTGTAATATTTTTAGACTCACCGCTGGTACAACACAAAGCTGTATGATATTGAACTCCTGAGACACCTGCTGGCTAAAATAAAACATGTACAAGCTGTCCTGCTAGCCTTTTCTTACCTTGTGTACAGCTTATCGCTGTAATCAAAATAATAGCGAGGTTGTACAACATCAAAATATTTGATTTTCAGATTAGAAAGGAAGCAGACAGAACAGTTAGGTAGGATAAGTGTTATAAAGCACTTTGTCGTTATTTAATTTTATCAGGTTTCCTACTTTGAAAACTTTCAGTAAAACACACTCAGTACAATAACTGAATGCACGACAATACAATTTCGTGTCTGCATATTTTTCTAGTGTTTTTAATGTTAACCTTGTATTAAAACGTGGGGCATAATCAAGGTGAATTGGGAAATTAGTTTGGAACAGCTAGCATTTACTTTGTGTGATAAGTGAAAGAAAAAAACTTTGTTGCTAAAGCTTTCAGTAGAAACACCTGAGGAGAAATACATAACATAATAACATGCTTGATGTGATCCATATCAAACAGGGAGCTGACTCCAATCATCTTGGGGAAGGGAAAACATGATTTGGTTAGGTTTTTTTCCCTCATAAAGTTATGAAAATTATTAATATTTTCACATATATTTACTATAATTATTAATTTCACATATATTTACTGATGGATATTTACAACGCTTGAACTAATGTGAAATAAGCAATAAAAGTTAGTTCCTGTAAAGTACCTATCTTTTCAATATGTGTATTTTGCCAACATGTTTTGATAATTTGGAGCTGCAAGGTTTATCAAGCATCTTAATAAGCAGTGCAATAAGGTAAATGGTAATATAGAGCATTATTAGGTCTTATTGTATACATATACTTTATTTAGTGCACAGCATTCATTAAATTTATTAACATTTCTTTTATATTAATCATGTACAATGCTGCTGTTACTACATGAAATAAATTATGATGTGACTCACCTTCTAGTGATGGTTATCTACTTAATTCTCTTATACTGAATTATACTGAAACCCTTGATAATGAATTTAGAAAAGATTTTCTAAGCTCTTATCTTGTTGGTATTGCTTGAAGATATGAATTACACAATTCTACTTAGGCCAGCTTATGTAGTCAAATTACTTTACTTTCTTGATACAGTATTCGAATATTGTTTGAACAGAAACCCCCTGGGGAGGATGCAGGTGTAGATAAGCTTCAAGTTTATTTTCCAGTACAGATAATTCCAAAATGTTAGCCAACCTCAAAAGGTAAACAGGCACAGGTCAGGTGATCTACAAATAGACTTTTAAAGGGCAGGTAAGATCAAAACAGTGAGCAGTGCAAACATAAATACCAGAATCAACAGTGACAAGAAAACAGCTTGGTAAATGACATAACATGACAGAAACTGTGCATATACCTTGCACCTAAAAGTGGCTTTTAAAATGCACTCACTGTGTGTGTGTGTGTGAGTGTGTGAGAGAGAGAGAGAGAGAGAGAGAGAGAGAGATTGGGAATAGGTGAGTACAATCAGAAGTCTGGTAACTGTGAACATGGGAGTACAGGTGTTGTGGGAAGTGGAGTCAGGTGCAGCCATGATTGTCTGTGTGATGAGAAGTGACCTGTGGTTCCCAGCTGGATGGCGCACGGAGGTAGGTTGCCATTCACTCCAACATTTTCATGAAGCTAGCTCACATCTCGGAGGTGATCTGGGGTTCCCCATCACTCACAATGTCCACAGGAATACCAAAATAATGGAATACATGATTGAGAAGTAACTCAGCAGTGGCAAAAGCATAGGCAGGCTGATGAGATGGAGGCATAGGGAATAGGGACACAGGTGTGGACAAGTCCTCTGGGGACTTTTACCTGGATATGTTTTATTTATTTATTTTTTTTCCATTCTAACATAAAACCTAGGTTTGATATCTCCTCTCTGGACACTCAGTTTATCATTGTTTATAAATATATCTTATAAAATGCGTCTGTAAACCCTGATGTCCTTTCAAGGTCCACAGAGAAATCTCACTTCAAAAATCTTAGGGACATTTCTAGTCTTTGTTCTTTAGATAGACTATTATCTGCTTATTTCATATTAAAAATATTATCACTGGATAATATTTGTGGTACAATTGTAGAGAGACGTTACATCTTATATGACTATGTGATATTGCATCACCTGACCATGCAGAAACCCCCACACAAGCTCAGACATTTCACACTTTTTTATTTTATTTATTTATTTATTTATTTATTTATTTATTTATTTATTTAACAAACTGACACCTGAAACCTTAATTCCAGACATTACTATGTAAATGTATAGGACTCTCATGGTGATACTTAATTTACAGTAAGTTTTTCCACAGTGTTTATAGAAAGGCTCGTGTTCTCCAGGTGGGGGCAGTATTGTTTTATAAAACAAAAAAATGTCCATGGACAGATGAGTCATGCTTTTGGGCAAGGGCTTTATAAACAGTACCATAAGGACCCTAGCTGTATGAACCTGTCATACTAACAAGGATTCTGGTTCACAAGATTTCACAAGATTTTTTTCTGTTTTTTTAGTTCTTGCCACTGTTAAGAATTTAAATCTATTTAAATTAGATTTCTGTAAAGCTGCTCTGTGACAAAAGTCTATTGTCAAAAGTGCTATAAAAAGATTGCATTGAACTGAATTGCATATTTGTTGTTAAATATGTATATGAAATTACAGAGTAGAAAAACATTGTAATGGGCTTAGTCATATTTGGACAGATGTTGATTTTCATTGCTCACCTAGGATCAGATCCACCTATCAAAATCCTCCAAAATCCAAAAATGATACAAGATCATCTGAATGTAGAGAATAGGTTGTGAAGATAACCACCTCTAAATGGAACCCACTGAGCAAAACTAAAAACATTTTCTCCTCTCGACTACAAATAACTTTTTATGGATATAAGATTATTTCCTACATTTTTCAAGCAGTTGGAAATTAGTTTGAGCATTTGAATGTGGATATTACCCACTGAGTGTTTTAAAATAAAAATATGAAGGTTTAGCTGGGATGTAGAAGCCTGTAGTCTCCCCATATAACTGTCAACATATAACCATTTCCCCACAGCTACCACTGTAATTGAATCCTTTTTGTAGCATCTGAAGTTGCAAGGCAGTAATTATTGTAAACTAAAGTACAGGCAGTGACAAATGGAGGGAGAGGAAGGGAGAAATGCAGAGAAAGAAAGTTACAAATGCATGGGTCTGAGAAATGTCTTTCAATTGCACACACATGTATATTGCACTCTTAATCCTAAAAATACTTCAAATAAAATGTTAAAAAGTCTCAACCACAGAAAGAATGTCTCTAAAGATACATCCCTTAAACTAGATTCATATAAAGCAGCAAAAAAGTCTTTTATCCAAGAAAATATTCATCCAGTCATTATTGTTAGACAAGATGTCCTTTGTGCCTCAGTGTCAGTTAGAAGCAGCACCTGTATCCCCTGTGTTGTCAACAGTCAGCTTCAGAATGTCACTGTCTTTCCTCCAACTGTTAAAGCCATGTTTCACCTCACTGGACTGCTTTTACAAAACAACATCTGTGCTTAACCAAGGAGAACTAATGGTGCTGGGCATACCAAGACCTAAGATTTGATACAAACACAGAGCAGCAGGCTCAAGTATAGAGGATCTTAATCGTATGTTATGTCTGTCTTGATTCTGCAGTTTCACTGTTATCACTAAAGTAAATTGTTAAATGCTCTTTTAAAAGATTGTTTTAGTCTCTTAAATCTTCGACTCATTATTCTGTATTCTGTGTAAAGAAGCTGTTAATCTGTTATATCCACTGAGGCCCTAGCATTAAACACCCTTGTAAACATATTTACCTCAAATACACAAAATATAAATGAGAACAAGGGTCTCTGATGGAAGACTTGAGCGGTCAGGAAATAGAAAAGCCCCCCTTTTCAACACAAACAGTGATTCCCACATCAAGAGCTCTCAGGCGACCTCCTAGCTTTTAATTACACTAGAATCCAGGGTTGACATCACACACTCCCACAGCTTCCCTTTTTCTTCCACGTTGGTAATTACTAGCTTCATTCCAATGAATGTTGTCCTAAGCCAGACTTCTGGCTGAATTTCACCACATTCTGAATATATTTATGAGAAGGATGATCAGAACCAACAAAGTGATTAAAGCTTGGCACCCCACAGTCTTCATTCATATAATTTCATTCTCTTTACTCTACATTACAACTGTATGATTAGAGCCTGTAATGTCTAACTGGTGTGTATACTATGAAATACAATGATAATGCAGTGATTCTCATTATACAGGGCTTGTGCTGAGCAATGACATAATAGAAGAAAATTTCAGCCACTAAAATGGACTATGGACTAAAATGCCCCACCACCTCCAATACACACTAGGCAGGTTATTTGGGAATGAAAACCCATACTGTATGTGAATAAACAGGACCAGTGTGAAACTCTGTCAATATGAACCTGTTGCATTAATATTTACATCAGTGACTGCATTCCAACACAGCCATTCCCATACTTTATTGGATCAAGGGAAGCTTGTTTGAACTCTTAGAGGAGGTCTGAGTTATTAACTCCAAATAGCAATAGTAAAGTAGCCTTACACATAAGAAAGCAAGAAACCGCTATAAATGTATACAAGTGTAATAAATAATTAAATACTTCAGAAGACCATTTTAATAGCATTTTAGTTAGGCAGTTGTTTCATCTATATATCATCCCTGATGTCACTCTGTACTTTCTGCTGCCAGGTAATTAGCATGTTAGTCTAATAACATGACAGCTAAAATACAGTATACTTTGTATTAACACAGTTATGAAAAGTTGGTTTTTGTACCAAGTTATAACATGTGTCATGAAACAGTCATTCAGAGTCATGGAACAAGATGCTTATCAAAGGGTAGGAAATTCTAATATGTGCAAGGTTTTGATTTGTCTCATGTCTCATTTGGGTGACGTTAACACATTGCATTTTGCTTCTTTACCTCCTCATTTCTGTAGAGAGCTTTGAAGTCCTACTTAGGGACTGACACTATTATATTCATTTGCTGTGTGTGTTCTTGTAAGCTGAGATCACACACTTTCAAATCTTTGGTGTTGGTAAAATAGACTCATAGGTGTTGATGTCAAAAGAATCACATCCATCACTTTTTTCAGCTTACCTTTAACTCATCTAATTAAACATGTCTTTATTTTGATCAGTCAGAATTGTGTTAATACAAATAGTATGTTTTGTTCTTATTAACCGATCTGTGGTCCTAACATGCATGAATCGATATAAATGGGCTTCAAATTATTCACATCCAAATGCAAAGTTGTCTACCTCTCATCATCAAACCCCATTTTTAAATGTGTTGATGGAATTGGTAGTCGTCGGAAAAATATAACATGCTATTTTAAGAATGTTGCTTTAATGCAGATCACACTGCACAACCACAGACGTCAACAGGAAACTGACTACCCAGAAAATAATGCACTAGTACAAACTCTTATGTGGGCGGGAAACGGTACACAAGCAACTACTTTATCAAACAGATTGTAAATAAATCTGCTTGGATGTTTGTTTTCAGTTTCCAGTGGAATGCTTTAGAAATGGGGTCAAGTTGCAACTACCCCTCATAAAGCCTACATAGATGAACTTGCAGTTTAACTCCAATGCATGCACTGTTACAACTGAATATGTCAGTTTTATTTATAGTCACAGTTTGATGTACTATATTGGCTGTACTTTCATGACTGTGTGTAACATGCTGATCTGCAGAATATTATGCTGTGTGATTACAAGTATATACACTATATGGCTCATGGGGTTGAGGTCAGGGCTCTGTGCAGGCCCAGGTTTTCAAGCCATGTCTTGAAATTTCTCACTTTGTGCACAGTATTGTCAGGCTGGAACATTTCTGGTTCCTTTGTTCCAGTAAAAGAAAAGTGTAATGCTATGGCATAAGAAGTAATTCTATACCCACGTATTGGTGTGAGGGTCAGGTGTTCATATTCTTTTGGCTATATAGTGGATAACTGGTGGGGGCTGTAATTTTCACACACTAAGAGCATGCATTTTTATGCACAAACAAACTCAGCACTGTGTGTTTTGTTTAAATTGGCAGGTGGGTCTTTATTGGCACATTCAGCTCTCATCCTAGCAAATCAGGCTAAGTTAGCGCAGTGCAGCACTCCATCAGCATTGAGAGAAAACTGGTCACACTGACAGCCTGACTCGTGGAACACATGCATTCTGCATCTCTCTCTCTCTCTCTCTCTCTCTCTCTCTCTCTCTCTCTCTCTCAAGAGTGTGTGTGTCTCTCTCTCTAAAGAGGCTGTGTGTGTGTGTAGGTTCTGCACCGTGGCCAGCAAAATTAACAGACTTGTGTTTTTCACTTCATCACATGAACAATACTAGATAACAGATTAAAAACAGTATTTAATTACTTTTTTATTCTTCTATGTCCTGTGCAACTGAAAATAATTTCTAGCTCTAGATATTATCAAAGGTATTTTCAGTTGATAGAGTGAAATGCTAGGAACGTATAGCATGTGGTTAAGGCACATATTTTAAATACTTTACATTCAGAAACAGTTGAGTAAATAACACTTGAAAGGAAACTTGTGAAATAATATGCTGCTCAGACCTAATAATTAGGAAGGCAAATGGATTTTATTCTCAGGTTAAGAATTTCTCTTGTAAGTTAAATAGTGACATTTTGGCAATTACAAAACAGCAACAGTTAAAAGTTGTGATAAATATTACAAATATAATAGGGTAATTAAAATATTGTAAACATAAAATAAGTGGCTGCTGTCTGTAAATGGCAACATGAATTTGTAATATACTGTTGTATTACTCTTATTCAATTCAATGTACAGTGATATATTGTCATATATTTTGTTTTCTGTAAGGACATTTCAGACAGGATTCCCAAGGTTTTGAGTTTTGCACCTCTCTGCCAGTTACCATTTTTAATCAGTTTATGTCTTAACATGTCTTACCTGTTATACAGTCAAGACTTCAACACAGACTAATACTGGATGTATTTTACTGGGCACTTCTAGTAATTCATGTCTTTGAAGACTTTCACTCAGTCTCAGGTGGCATCTGTTAGACTTTGAATAGATGTTTATTAAGTAGCAGGGGATGTTTGGCTTGAGGGGGAGGGGCTTTTGTTGTCATGCTAATCTATCTGTATTGCCACTCTGATACTTTTACCCTCCATTTCAGACCACCTGTACATTTAGCTCAGGGTGACACCAGACTGGAAGGGCAACAAAAGTTATGGCATGGTTCTGACAGACTCATTTCCACTAAAGAAACCAGTGTGAAATCAGCAGGATAGCCAGGATAGATCTTAGTATTTCAATGACAAGGCCAGTTCTTGCTATACTCTCAAGACATTTTGATTTGAGATCAAAAGATGAATATGAGACAATAGAATAAAATTTCAGTTTTCATTTCATGATATTTACATCTAGATATGTTAAACAACTTAGAACATGTCAGACAGGGCTGTCCCTAGCATAGGACAGGGTCCGATGTGAGCTAGAAGATGAGGGATGCTTCTTAGCTCTCAGTTCTGTCATCTTAATATCAAATGTTATTTAAGATAATTAGTACTACTACTACCGGAACATTGATCAAATACACACAAATAGAATTTCACTGCACAAAACCAATTCTGACCAAGTATGCATCAGTTCAATGCATGGACATTGTCTTTCCAGAAACATCGTAGACATCTCATTGGAAAAAGCTTCACACAAATTAGCAGCACCACAAATTACATCTCTTTCTACATCAGGATGAATGACAACCTCAACCAGGCCCACATGTTCCTCTTCCTGCACCTTTTCCCCGCTCACCATCCTGTTCTGTTTCACAATACTCAGTCCTTGTTTCCACACGTTTTCACATGCCAAAAAGTACAGTAGACTGTGTGCTACATCATATAACAGTATGCCTTATATAGCTCAGATATTGTTTTACAATTAAGTCTTTCTTCATAAAATCCACTAAAACATTGAAATCAATCAATATGGTTTTTTTTAAATTAATCGTTTTAAAATGATTATTTTAAACATGCTACAGACCTGCAGTTGCACTGCCCAAGCCATGGCCCAAGTGGGCAGACCAGACGGGTTTTTGGTGAGCAAAAGTATAGGAACAGTTTTAAAGAAAATGAAAACCTTCCATTTTCTCTCAATGAAGTCCATTAGTACATTAGATTGGTACATTTCTCTGTAAATTGGCAGACAGACAAAGTAGACTGTGATACCTTTACCCCTGCCCTGTGGAAGTTGTTGGTGATGTTACAAACTGCTTTTAACAATGAAAAGTATCACAAAGCAGCTTTACAGAGATCTGAATATAGATCCAAACAATAACTCTCTAATTATGAACCCATCAGATCAGAATTTCTCCTCATTCTTGATCAGTTAATATTGATATTTATAACATCTTCCAACAGTACTGAGAAACAAATTTGTTACAATATGTAAAAGTTTGAATATATTTTTAAAACAATATGACTTCCCCTTTAAAACAATATGACTACCCCTCCCCCCTTCGCCACAATATGACGAAGGTTTATATTATAGTGTATTAGTTATTTTCAGGAAGCTCTACACTGCTGCATCTTCGTTAGCTTCACAGCTTCACAGCTTTCTGACGCACACAGTTGAGCCAGACATTGTTTAGATCTGCTTGTGGTGTCAGTCACACCTAGATAGGCATGTATGAAATGTCAATATTTTTTTGGAAAGTGAACCACAACCACAAATGTCTTCAGCCAAAACAAAACCTGTTTTGCTTTTTTGGTGGTTTTGATACAGGAAGTCAGTGCTCATAAACATAACGGTTACACATAGCTGCTAGTGAATTTTAGTAAGTAAGTAAGTAAGTAAGTAAGTAAGTAAGTGTAAGTAAGTGCTGCATGAAGCATTATAGTATAGCTTTAGTAGCCAGGCTGCAGCACTTTTGTAGCAGTGGAAAAGTATTCTGAACAGGTTTTGAGGAAATTTAGTTATGCAATAAGTATAATTTTTATTCTAACTCTCACAGTTGCACAGTCTGCTTTAATAACTACAATTAAATTTGTGGTTTACGTTTACAAATTGTATTCCTTGTATATTCCTTTGTTCAATCCTGAGCTCAGGTCAGGTTATCTGCAGAGTTTTGCATGTTCTCCCATACTTTGTGTGTGTTTCCTTTAGGAGGTTTTCCTAACACATCCTAATTGCTGATAGGTGAGGTGAATGAATAAACTTATTTAAAGCTGGCTATTAAGGTAAATGTTAAATTTTCCATGGCACCTACTAAACATCCTATAATAAATTAATGTCAGAGAATGTTTATTTGCTCATAAACATGAGTTTTTATGAGCAAATAAAAATGTAATTCTGTATAAATGGTTTACCTTAAATATCAATTTTGCCTGCACTAACTAATCACTATTTAAGGATTGCTTTTAGTAATGACATAAAATTGTATAAGTGTAGAAAAAAAACATTTGAATTTAGAAATCTCTGATTTTGAATGCATGGAACGAATGCATAGAAGATATATTCCATTGCATCTAATGGAAAAAAGAAGGTATATCAGCATTTTATTATATACAATGAATTTCATGATAGTCATGGTATAAGGTGTTAATAATATAGGTGTTCCTAGTAAGGAGGTAAGGACAAAGGTAGCAGACATGAGCATATTCAGAGTCTGACTTCAGTGCGAGTAATGTTTATCCTGGCACTTCCTCCAAACCTGCTGTCTTTTCTTCAAGTGTTTTGATTTTTGTCTGTAAAACTCTCATCTGACTTAATAGGTTATGATTAGATTAGTAATTCTGCTACAGTCTTTGTTAGATTAAGAACTGTAAATATAAATATAATTCCTAATATTTTCATCCCTAAAATCAGCTGACATGTAACATGTAACCTTTTAGACCTAAACGTAAAAGTGTACGAAATGTTTCATCGAAAGGAAACAAAAAGCAGACACACCCAGTTTTAGGTGTGTTAGAGATAAATTATATTAATCATGTGACTGTTTGTGTGATTGCATGTGTTTATGGCAAGTCTGAACGTGCAAAGAAATGTATGACAATGTGTGTATCCATAGCAACTGCAAGTATCATACCACATGCAGCAGTTTTCTGTGAGTGGGGTTTCCTCACACCTTGAGCTTCTGTGCGTCATCACAGCGTCTCTTCTGGCATTTCACAACCACCCACAGGCCTCTGAGCTCCTCGGCATCTTCTGACATGTCACACATTCATTACTACCTCACAACCAGTTGCTAGAATCATGAAGTGAGCTGAGCTTTCACACACATACACAGTTAAAGTTACTAGGAAATTACTAGCAACTTTATTTGCTTCTAAAGCTCATTAATGAGTATTGCATAAATTATTTTTAAAACAATGCTGGAGATGTTTTCCAAAGCTTATGTCAAAACCTATGAGCTGACACTTGTGATTCTATGTCACTTTCTATGTCACTTTTCTTTACATGTAAGACAGAAGAGTAGGAAAAACTGATTATGTTACTGTCATTAAAAAATCTTATCTAAACCCTCATACAGGTTTTAGGGTTAGGTGTCCATATGCTTTGGTCCATATTTATCTACATACTTTACCACTTTGATATCATTAGTTTGACCATCGTGCGGGTGTCTTAAGTAAGTGCTCTGGTAAAGGAAACATGCTTCATAATAGTACATCCAGCAATTCAGCAGAAGAGAATTAAATCCCATACACCTACAGAAAGTAAATACTTCATGAATGTGTTGTTAGTAAAGATAAAATAATAAATTTCGAATACACTAAAGATAATGATCTCCTTATATTTGGGTTTTGACATAAGCCTGACATTAATTCACCATTAATGATTTTGAAAATATTTATTCTGAGCTTCTGAATGTATTATAAAGGCCCAATGTAGGTACTCATGGTTTAAATAAAGTGTTACCAAGTTACCAAAATGTATGATAATTGTGAGATGTCTTGGCTTAATCCACTGCATCATGCAGGGTATAGGTGTACCATCTTAAAAATTTAGAATTGCCAACAAAAACAAATATATGTTTTTGGCAATGCTAATTGTGAAAAGTGACATTTAAGGTGATGCTCCAAATTGCTCATTCATTAAGGCAAACATGCAAAACCAGACAAGGGTATTTTGCTCATTTGAAAAGCATAGTCAACTGTGGTTTTATTTAGTTGTATCAAACACAGGAACATTAATTAATCAGGGGCTCTCTGTGGAATTTTGTATGTACCTCTGGTGTGTGTGTGGGTGTGTGTGTGTATGTAAAATGAAAGTGTGTCTTGTGATACACAGAAAATGCTTGTATCTTTCAGGTTAATCAAATGAGACTGAAGACCCTGCCCCATTCACCACAGGAGGCTAGTGACAGATGGGGCCTCACCAACAGCTGCAAAGGATTCGGGGGTATGGGAGGGCCAAAGGTCAGCCCGTTTATACAGGCACAAGAGCCACACACACACACACACACACACACACACACAGAATCACTTCACAGAGTCTTTGAGCCTGGATTTAATTCAACCTGGTTGTTTTCTTTTGGTTAATGTTATTGCAAATCGTTTAACTAGGACTCAGGTGTGTGTGAGGACAGTTTTAGCAGACAATGATCTGCAGCACACGACCACTTGTAATAACAAAGATAAAAGGGCTTGTTTTCTCTCTCCCCTAATGCTTTTTAACTTTTACAAGATGTCTAGTTGGCGATAACATTAAAATAGGATATGGATACATCTGATCATAGAAGGATTTTCTTAATTTTATATTTCTTTTATAAAAAAAAAGACTAATAAATGTTATACTATGAAGTAACAAATGGAATCATGCAGTGTGAAAAAAGCAGTAAACAAATCATATATATTCTACATTTTTAACAATATTCCTGATAAAGCTTAGCATTCACTTATCATGTTCTTGATCTGTTTCATAAGGTAGCTTCACCCAGGTCCCAAATAGACTAACGCCTTATATAAATAAGCTGGTGTTGAGCTACCAAAAGCCACCAGAAAATCTTCAGTGGTGATTGTAAGAGCCATGACATGTACCCACTCCTCCATCAAGAAAATGTAAGTTCATTTATATTCTTAGCTTTGTGCATGTGTATACAGTTATGGAAAAAAATTCTGTGTTTTTACCATTTTTGTGTTGATTTGGAATTATGTTTTGCTCATCACCATTTTGAAAGCTCTATGTTTAGCATTCTCTATAAATAAAAAGCCAAAACATGGAGGAGTGTGTGTCCTTTTGTCATCACTGATGTGGTATAAAAATAGCAATGTTACACACCACATTAAGATTAGTAGGGCTCAGCTTGAGCCAAAAACAGCATAGGTCAAACCATAATTTCCTCTCAGCTCAACTTTCATCCTCTCTTGTGCTGGACCAAATTTGAGAGGGAGAGAAATTTCAGTATAAGGTGGGAATTTAAGTCTACATTTGCATGCCATGTGTGCCATGCCAAGCTGCATTTTTAAAGTGTTTGTACTCCTAAAAAGCAAGAAACCAAACTCATATTTATACATCTATCAGTTTAAGTACAATATTCTGTACATGCTGAAGTTGATTTTACCTCTTGTTCTCATACACAAAGAATTAGTTGCAGTTGCATAAGTCTGCTGTATAAAGAAACCATGAAAACTGGTTTCAAATAATGCTTACAATGTGTTTCTGGCATCAGAGAAGCTGGTATGAGAATGTGAATTCATGTCATTCTCTGTCCCTGTGATGTTTCATACCTTTGATAGGTCACAGCCAGGTTAGTCACAACTCAGACATTTTCCTGTTATGAGAAGGAAAATGTCAGCTCATAACAGAAATCAGTAAGAATAAAAGAGGAATGTGTTATTAAAGAGGCTGGTCAAAGGCCAACTGCATTTTTAAAATGATTTTGACTTTTGGCTTCAAAAATAAAGCTGTTTTTTTTTACTGTTTCTTTTCAGTCAAGAGATCCTAAAAACCACACACACATAAGAACAAAGTGTAAAGATCTTTTACACCTCCGAGCCCCCAGCTCATTATTCAGTTCTTTGTCCTTATTAAGCATATTATTAAGCATATTAAGTAATTACTATGAATCATTTAATAATTACAGTAAACCTACAGGGAATTTATGTAGGCATTTGAATGACAAAAAGTTGCAAATGGAGTTAACATTAACACCAGACATTAACATCCCCTGTACAGAAACTTAACTGTTATATATATATATAAAACACAGAAATTCCTTTTTGAATATAATATATTCAAGTGACAGGTGCACACAGACCCACTCCTGCATTTTGAGACAACTGATTATTTCAATTGATGGTGGCCTACAAACTTTTCCTTATGATTGACAAGAGAAGCAGATTCTCCATTGTGTGTGCAGCAGCTCAGGGCCCCTCTCACTCCTACACAAGCTGGAGGTATGGCAGATGGAGGTTAGACCCCTGTCTCATGACCCAGACCTCTAGACACAAAGTGTTTGTCTGCTCCGCCTTTCAAATGTGTACAAAAGCCTATTGCCACCTCCCAAATGGCACAGCACAGCACCTCTTTTTACACAGAGAGAAAGCCATGTAAACACAAGGCACACTTGTATTTAAAATAGGAGAGATTGCATGAATACTACCAACATGCAGCTGTTATTGGTTGCAGACCAACTCTTCTTCTAAAACTCAACCAATTACATATACATCTACCTTTACATCATTACTTATCTGATTCAAAAACAATTTACTACCAAAAGTGAATTGTTTTTGGTGTGTCAGGATGTGTTTTAATATTTAACATAAATGTGCTATCCCTGACCCATTAATAATTATTTACCATGCATGTTGCAAAAACATAACTGTGGAATCATGGCTGTAATTTTGGTGTTAGATATATTTTTTTAAACTTCAAAGAGTTAAAAGACCCAGTCACTTTATTATATGCTGTAATAACTTATAGAGAAGTGAGCTTTGTTTTGAGCATAAGACAGTGTTTTGCACTAAGCTGAAGAATAACATGAATTAATGTCCTCTTCTGCCAGCTTTGCCAAGAGAGATGACTATTATGTAAGCATGCACTTAGCTGAGCTCTGATGGGATTGTGTATGGCACACGCGTCTGGTGGAAATGACATCATTATGCGGTGTCACATTTGTGTGTAGATGTGTGTATGTATGGCACGCTGCAGCACACATGCTAACCCAGCAGCATGCCTTTTCACTCTCCACAAGCGCTGCATCCATTAGCAGACTGCAGTCAGACTAAACAGTGCGAGTCTGGAGCCCAATGTGTATGTGTATACAGTCTTTTATCCTCTCTCTCTCTTACTGTCTTGTTTCTCATTTTGTTTCAGTTCTTTGTGTAGAGCTCTAGGTTTTTTCATGTTTTACACTAACACGTATATGATGTGTGTGTGTGTGTGTGTGTGCCAACAGCTGCACCTCTCTGCTCCAGGTGAGCCTAAATACAATCACACCCTTGTCAGTCTTGTAATTAGTATTGCTTTTACAGCTTCTTTATCAAACATATCCATAAAGAACAACATATATCTTAGCATTATATTGCTTCAAAGCTATTCACCTACATTTCACAAATGCCTTAACTATAATGCTAAGTACAGTGGATATAAACAGTCTACACTCCACTGCTGAAATTGCAAGTTTTTGTAAAAAAATACCTGACATGATTTATCTTGGTTTATTTTTTTTACAAAAACCTGCAATTTTATATAATTTTATATCACTATACCAGGCATCATACTAAAGGCATCTATGTCATATAGGTGAGTTGTTTGAAGTAATCTAATGCTGAAGAGGGATGTAGAATACAGTGAATGTGTATGAAATAGAAACACAAAAATAAGCAAGCAATGCCATCGCTGTTTTACTAACACTAACACTAATTACAAGACTGACAGGGGTGTAGTTGCAGTTAGTCTCATCTGGAGCAGAAAGTAGTGGTAGACACAAAAAAGTGACAAAACCGTCTTTATATGAAATCATTGTGTTATAAGCAATGAAACGGCCTGATGTTATTAAATGCAGTAAAACTGCATTTTCAACATGTTTTCCATTTTGTTTTCTAATTGCTATTCAGGCTGTGTAAATTAACCTCACTCGGAAGTGCTCAGGGACACGGAATGAGTGTGCGTTCATAATCGTTCTCTCAACCTATTCCTGTCTTTTTTTTCTTATGTGCATGTAATACAACCTCAACAATTACAGACCTTCAGTGAATAAATGGATGTAAATGCACTGCCTCGAGAATTCCGGGAAGGGTTTCATTCAGAAAGGGGAAGCAAGTGAGAGAGAAAAACAGAGTGGGAACAGAGCAGGAAGTCCATTACCATATGTGATGCATAACCTAATTCCTGTGGCCGAAGGCTGCACCTTACAGATGAGGAAATGGCTGCATTCTTCCAAGCTATCATTGATCTTCTGTCAGTCCACAATCGATCTGGTATATGAGGCAAAGAAATTTCAGCAGGAAATATGGCTGATCTCAGCTCTGAAGCTCAGTGCATTTGCTGGTGCAAATTCAGCTTAGGTCAGGTAATCTTGCCAGACTGGAGAGGTTCATTTACTTTTTGATTTAACTTTTTTTTTAATTACTTACTCTACTAACATTTTCAAGTGAGGCTAGACTTGTTTTCATCAACTGATCAGGAATAAGAGCAAGTTGAAAAACAACAACAAAAGAACAACAGCAAAGGGCAGAACTAACCACTATAAATGCTAGAATATCTCCAGACAATCCAATTTGAAGGGCCTCTCTCTTCTTCTTTTTAGGCACTACATATAGCATAGAGTGTGGATGAAACTTAAATTATACTTTGGAACATGCCTATATTTTTTTGCCTATCTGCTTCTAAGACACCTCTCACTGACCTGGTTATGTAATGTCACCACTTGATGCACTGTATTTGTAAATGTAATCAGACCTATTTAGACCTACTGCAGAATGTCTCTAACAATATGGCCTTTAGTCACAATTGTTTACAGCCCCTGATCATCAGTTATCAAAACATTCAACACTGTATTAAATAGATTAAAGTTATCAAATTGTTTGCCTCACATAAATGTTATGAAATATAACGTGAAATATGTTTGCATTAACTTTTTTTTAAATAAAAATGTCATATACATGAAACATTCTTGGAACTATATTATTATAATTGTAATTTTCGGATAACATAGCATAGAAGTCATTGCATGCAATGTGGGCAGGTCATGACGATCCAATTACCAATTAAACCTCTATGATTTTTTTTTTAAAACTCATTTTAACTCAAATCTGGTCACCACCAAAACACCACCCACCATTCATCTCTTCCCTAAAATACAACAGCTACCAAGGCTGAAGGCTAACACATGCTTCCACCAAGAAATGTGAAGCCAGCCAAGTGCGCCTTTTCAAGCTGCTGTTCCTGTTGTGTCACAGCACAGCATAACACACTCTGCCCTCTTCCACACACATGAGCTCACTATACTGATATTGGCTAGTGTTGCTGTAATTTGCAAGTCAGAAAGACTATGTCAACCCTCAGAGAGCAAATATTGCTCTATTGGTGAATACTTTTGATAGTAATTTGATGATTATCCCTGGGTCACACTTGATCAGCTGAACCCACTGTCTTGTCTTGTTTGAAAAACAAGACTTTGAACTACCTGATTATGAGGATGTTAATTATATAACATTAAATTAGTTCTTGGACAGCAACTATACATATAACTGCTATGTAAGAAGAACATTGTTCCATTTTTGTAACTTCTCTGCCATATTGACAGTTGAACTATTAGACTGCTTTGACTTTTCAGATTGTTACAGCTTTCTATTATTATTCATTAAAAAAACATACACATACATATTTACTTCTGAACATATTACCTTTTTGTTCTGTACATCCTCTACACTTGGTAATATAAAATATAGAGACATATACCCTGCTAAAAATGGAGATGAATAGTGACTGCATGATGAACTCAATGAGTGTAATCAATCACTGATTTATGTAAGCAGTGACTTCATGTAGCCTACCAGTGCTGACAAATAATGTCCAACTCATCCTGTAGCCTCGGCTTTTCTGATTTGCCGTCAGCAACAGCCAGGACCCTATACTTCCGCTGGCATGTGCGTATGTATGCTGACGTTTACTCCCTTTGAATAATTACTGGATGTGGCATACAGCCAGTCATACGACAATGTTGCTACTGCTGCTGTTGCCATGGAAACCAGGTTCTTGGTACTTCTTTGAAGTCTTCTAACAAGCTGGGTTAACACTGACAGTCAGTGGGGAAAGAGGACAGAGAAATTGGTGTAAAAGTGTAGTATTAGTTCATTGCCAGACACATGATTACCTGGCACAAATAATTGCCTACTTTTTGATTTAAAAGACATCATTATGTACAAGTTACCTGGTAGTATATTTAATTAATGTAACAAAGCCTTTAAAACAATCATTATCTTTGTTTAAGAGAATATCTTTGCTTGAGATTAATTTACCAATTATTTTCAGTGTAAACTAAATAATAGATAACAATTACTAACACTACTAATTTGCAGATTTGATTATACTAGAACTGTTTTTATTTGGTTCTCTGACATTAATCTAGATGCAAATTGTTGCATCTTTTATTTTGCATTTTCTGAACACACATACAGCCTACAACAGATCCCCTCATTTCTTTGCCACTGTATAACTGATTCACAGCATTGCTCACTGTCTCCTAATACACCAGTCATGACACATAGCTCCCACTGTTTCACAAACCATCGCCTCAGCTTGCAGAGGAAGTAATATGAAAGTGTGATCACACCATTCTACTGTCTGCTGTCTGTCCTCATGAGACACTGCAATAAATACGAATTCACCAAGATGGTGCATTCCTCCAGTATACAGCAAGGTTGATAAATAAAAAAAGGGAATAATTTGTATGAGAAGTGATTCTTTAAAAATTATTATTGTCAAATTAAATTAAAATGTAAAATATTTTTTTTATTTTTATTTTTACTGTTTCCTGCTTCTTTTGTAAGTTGTCAGCTTTCAAACAATTTAGCCACCCACACCCACACCCACACTCTAGCACTTTTACAAGCATCTATAGGAAGGTTCTAAGTGTTTGAAGAGGTGTCAGCTGCCTGTGTGAAGAATTCTTGTGGTATGTTATTTCACTTGGGCTACGTCACTGACTGTGTTGCGTCTCACACCTTGAGACTGTAAAGTTGGGAGAGATGTTGGTTAGGTAAACACTCTCACCCACCTAGGGTGACAGTTTTTTCAGCTTGCCATTTACACTCCCCACCCTCAGTGTGACTTGCACAGCATGGGTTATTACCCTGGCTCAGCATGAGGGTGCAGCCAAAAATGACAGCAACCTCCTAGATGAGGCACCTGAGGACTGCACTGCAGTGATGTGTGATATGTATATACAGTATATGATTGTGTGTGTACATGTGGCACATTTCCACACATGGTTATATGGGGATCACCAAAAAAGAAGAGCTGAAGTGCATTTCTTACTTTCAGCAGCAAATTATCTGTCAATTAACAGTCACAGAAGTTGGTGGTGATAATGTAAGGTCTTTTTTAGTTACAAACATTACCCACAGATATTAATATGATACTGTGTATGTTAGTGGTCCATTCCAGCACAGAGTCATCCCCCTTGCCTTGAATCAGGTGCTCTCTGGAGATTGGGTGTTATGAGGAGAATGCTAATGAAGAGGGAGAGGGAGAGAAATCAGCAGCTGAGGTAGTAATATGTGACTGGAAACTCAATAAAGTCCTCTCTCTCACTCTGCCTGACTCTGGTACACACACACACACACACATTCTCTCTCACTCTGTACCATGGCAGCCAGACCAGACTGTGCTGTGATTAATTGCTGTGGGTCACTTTGGGAGATGAACACAGAAATCACTTGAGAAACCAGAAGTGGATAACATTTTTGTTCCCGGTGGGCAAAGAGTCTCAAGGATTTGCACATCAATCACACATCACCAACATATGTTTGACTACTTAAAAGCAACGAATTATAGATGCTAGGCCAGCTATTGTTTGCTGGTTATCATTAGCCACAATGGTGAGAAATAATGGATATGTCAAGCTGCAGATGCACTTCTAACGCATCATTATGAATTGGGTTTTGCTGGTGTAGCATAAACATGTGACATACACAAAAATGTCATGCCAATGCCATGAGGCAAAATGTTTTTAAGCTATTTGTTAGCCGTCCATGTGTTTAAGCTTGTTCAAAATTAAAGGAATTCCATGGGGGTGCAAACTTTTGCACCCAGCTGTACAAATAACAGAAACAAGCTGCTTGTTGAAAACAGAATCCATGAAACACATTTATTGTGGCAGGGATCTGCCCAGCAGCAAGGGCCAAAATATATCATATAAAATATCCAATAGAATAAGAGCAGAGAGATAAAGCTATAAATTCCTGCCTTATCATTCTCTGCATAGATGTTTTGTAAATGCTTTGTTCATAAAAAGCAAATAGTTTTATTACACATGCTCTGCGCCCCCATAAAATGTATATTATCCAAATGCTCATTTAAAAATAAATATTACACTTATTTTCTAAACATTGCATTTACACACTATCCCGTAAAGCAATAATGTGCAGTACACATTTTGTTCTTGGCCTTTTTCTGCTTACTCAAATGTTATGTTTGTGCTACTTTTTTCTTACATTCACTTCTTCCATTTTCCTCTTTCTGAAATTCTATCTATAATAAGACAGATGGAGAAAAAGACTATGAATGGCCCAGTGAGCACAAATACATTTAAAATATAGGAAAAAATGAAACATTTAAATTCAGCTAGCATGAATGTTTTTAATATATGTATAGAGGACAGAAAATTACTTTTGTTAAACTTTGAACTTAAACTCCAACAAGCTTTGAAAAACAAGCTTGAATTTGATTTCACATGATAGATATGTTCTCTCATACTTGGAAAAACGTTGGAGAAAAAGTATGGCATGAAAACATATCTAATTCGTCAAAATCTACCAATTCACTGTAGGTAGGCTTCAGTGTAAATTCGGACAGATGTAGACAATAACACTAATTTCCCAGCATGCTAGGGTAAAAATGTGATGGTACATTTTGAAAACTTTTTGTTGTTCCATTTAAAGTACTTGGAACACAATAGAAACTGACTCTCACTTGGCCATAGATTGGAAATCAAAGGTCACTGGAAATAACCTGAAAGGGAAGTGACTCACAAAGAGAATGTGCTTGGCAACTGTCCAGTCTGTCCTGTAAGTTATCTCTGACTCGCTAGTGATTCCTGATATTTTCCTTGGCTATGTTTACACAGGGTCCATGTTATTCCACTGGACAAGGTCAACTGTGCCATGAGGCAGTTATCACCTGCTAAGTAAAGACATCCAAATCTAGTTATTTATCTGTTTCTTTCCATTTGAAATGTCATCAACTTGATACTACCACTTGCTTTTGTTTCTCATAAATATTTAAGGTTTGATTTCAAAAAGATCGATTTGTGATGCTAACCTGGTATCCAGCGTAATAAAAAAATAAAAAAATAAAAAATAATTAATCCTAAACATAAAAATTAACAACTCATGGGTTCAGTGACTTACAAAAGTGGCTCATTGGAAGTTCTGGCATGTGAACTCACTTGCATATTGTGAATTTGTTAACAATATTAATAAATGCAAACTTGCCATTATTAAACTTCCCTTAAGGTGACAGGCAGAAGAATTCACAGTTTAATGAACAATAGGTTCTGGACAACTTAGGGTTCCTGAGGAGGAACTACTTTTACTTAAGTATGAACCCAGCCAAGGTAAAGTGACCAAGAAGAAGCTGAAAACTTTCTTTCCTCTGATCATCTTTCTGTGACTGGAAACTCAATAAAGTTGAATCTCTCTCTACTTTTATGCCGAACTCTCCACAGGGGTGGAAGGTACATTTTGGGTGGCCTTTTAAGTGCTGGGCAGAACAATGGTCTTTGAGAAACTAATTGGCCCATGTGTTGTTCAATTCCATTAGATTACAACTAATAAGATAATAAAAAACTTTGGAAATTCTATAGGGCAGCATGACAGAGAATACAACCTTCAAAACAATAGGGAGAAGTACCCATATAGGAAACACTGAGCTTCTCTGTGTACACCTACACGGTGTTGGTACAGTCAGAAAAGGGAAATTACTAACTATACAATTTTACCATAGTATTTGTCAGCAGACTTACATGAATGACGCAGTTTAAAGAAGAGGGAAATGTGTTACTAACAGCACACATTGCAAATATGACTGGCAACATCCCACTGGCAACAAAGAGAGCGCGCAAAGTAGTAATTGTGTGCTACAGGTATCTATGAATAAAAAAAAAGATAGTAAATTCCCCAAGAGCTGATTTATGTTCCTATTTGATAGTGAGTAGTGCTGTTATGGGATTTCACAGCAGAGGAGGTTTCACAGAAACAGGCCTGTGGGCAACCCTGCCTTAATAGAGAAAATCAGCTGGTGGCCATCTTAAATTCCTGAGCTGAAGCCTCACAACAAGAGCACATCTGTTCTGTCTACTTAAGCACCTCACATAGCAAGAAAAAGGATCCTGTTTCTTTTCTTGGGATATGTTAGTGCTACCCTCCCTGATTACATTGTCACCAAAAGTGGTACTCTTCTGACAGAGTTGTCTAAGAAACTGGGAGAATGAACCTTAAAAACAACTAACACATCTTCCAGGGAATAGCTGCATATATTAACCTAATGCCATTTTAAGGCCTCTTGAAAATAAAGTGGATTTGTGAAGATCATTATTAAAATTAAACGTATGAATATCTTAAATTACTTGAAACATTAAACAGCTTTAAACATGTTTAAACATGTGAGTCAGAGTAGTACATCTGGTTCTCAGCATACTAGAAGAATTAGGAGGAAACAGTGTGGGAATTCCCCTTATCTAAAGCTCTGGAATGCACCAAAGACTTGAATTACTGCTTGCTTTTAAAAAGGAGAAAACTGAGGAAAAAATGCTTTATACATGAATATAGATGAATAACATATATATGAATATGAATATGAATATGAATATGAATAACACTTAATGCATTCATTCCATTACTTCCAAAGTTACTAGATGATCTATAGACTATCAACTAATTCAAATAACCATTTCTTAAAAGTCTGGTCACAGTCATTGACACTAGGTTTGGAAGATTATTTCAAAGATTATTGTTCTTTTGAGATCCCAGCAGTCAGAGTATAAAACAATCTCTAAACCTTTAAGCTATTCTGATTTCCTGTACAATGCACTAATGACAATGTACTAGAGACTCCATATTTACTGTGTTCTTACACTGATGCTGACTGTGTGTGAATCAGTTCTTTCAGGCCATGTTATAAGTAACAAATGTGGTGTTCATTATATGGATGTAAAGTTAGCTCTATCCAAGTCTTACATACATTTTACTGGCTTCCCAAGGTCCACAAAGCCCTGCTTATCTGGCTAGAACAAAATTCCAGACCTGCTGCCCAGAGGAAATCAGTGTCACACCGTGTTGCCATCCACCCCCACAATCCCTGCTTTTGTTAGGAAACCCCCAAATGTCTCATACACGATTTAGCCCTGTGAGGTCTGTCCTTGTCTGGGAATGTGGAGGCTAATAATGAAAACCAGAGCTGTTACATCAGTCCACGCAGCAGCATTCATCTTCCTAAAGTTCTTTCAAAGGGGAATTCATAACGATTCTTTCTGCCAAAGATGCCTGGAAATGGCTGTGATGTAAATAGTGACACTAGGCAGTGACTGCATCTATTTATAAAGATGTAGCATTTGGCAAGCTAAAGTATATGGTGTAGGTGTTTCAGGCTATAGACAATACTGAGATAAAAAAATACCAAACAAATCATAGATGGTGTGTGGAGAGGCTAATGGTAGCTAGTTTGTGTAGGACATTTAATTTCTGTGAAGGATATAGAGCGATGACGTTGAGCTCGTCACTCAGCAGTGACTCTCTCCCAGCACAACACAGTTTTTTCATGAGTGGGGAAGAGGTCACCAGGAAGTAGAGGAGTCTGAAATAGAAAACACACAACCTTCTACCCTCCTTTCCTTTTCATGACGTCTTTCCTCAATGCATGATTCACTCATCAGCTTCCATGCTGCCATTTAAGAAAAAAAAAAGTGAGAAAGAGCTATAAGCTTTTCTTCAGCCCTCCAACTCAGTTAAGAGAATTAAACCTTAAAAACATCATTGTTCATATTTGCTGGCCTAACTTGCTCTGGCCCCAAAAAGCTTTCTAAAAACTGAGATAAACCCTTAGTATTCATAAAGTCTTACGTTGTAAGGTGTAGTTGTCCTCTGAAGTCGAGGGATAATAGATCTTCATGCCATCTGATGATGTAATGATGTGCTGCATACATATAAAACATCAAAAATACATATAAAATCATATTGAATCACAAAGTCATTGATCATGATATTCATAAAATCTCAAAACTAACCTAGACAAACAAAAATGAACAAAAACATGCTGGACAATAAAATTGGCCAAAAAACACCTTTATGACAGCTACTACTGTATTAACAATTTAATTAAAAAAGCAATTCAATTCTGTTGTAAATGTAGTGATAAAAAACAAAAACAAATAAACAAACAAAAAAAGACTACTTTACAAATGACTATTTTATATGTCTACATCTGACTCACTTAATATAAAATATGAACATCTGAGAAATGCACTTTTGTATTATCCAAGTGACCATATGAGCAATGTTGTAGTGAATATTACTCTAATGTTAACAGCATTTAAAGAAACTCAAAGCAAACTCATCCAAATGCTATTGGGGTTTTAGTAGATTTTCAGTAGATAGTTTGCTCTGATTATGTCTAGTAAAGATAGAAGCACTCAGCTGTTTTAAGGCAAAAGACAATATAAGTGACAGCTTATGTTTAATTCAGAGCTTTTATTCTTTAAATATTGAAATATAAATATAAGAAAAAATATGAAAAAAATAAAAGTACTATGATTATATTATACCGAAGAAATACCATTACAGTGAACCATGTACTCAAGGACTGTAAAAAGATTTCCATCTGTAACAGATTACATGCACTGTATGTTTAAATGTAGTGATTACGTTATATGTACACGTTACATTTGGTCTGTTTTAGAAAAAGAGTAAATTGTTAAAAGGGCTAATTGGAGGCAGAAAAAGCAATGTTGTATCAATAGCAACTGATGTCAGCATTCACAGCATTGGCCTAGCAACTAGTTAAAATATAAGACAGTATGATGTTCAGAGGGTTGCTTGGTTGTGGATCAGCAGTCAGCTTACAGCTTACATGCTTGAGGCCAGAAACTCATTTGATTGATATGCAGAGGAACTGTTATTATACTAAATGAAGTATGCACCTCTTCACTTTGCATTAATTATTCAAAACAGCCACATACTTTGATATCAAAGCACAGTCTAATGCTTGAAATTTGGTCTTGTTTTGTGACTTGCTTAAGTATCCTTTAAAGTCTTTGAATTAGAGACTGCTTCTGTGTTGACCCATATCTAGGAACATGTTTGTGACAATGTCCCCATTAGTTCAAAAGACAGATAGTAGAATTTGTATAAAAGCCATGGCACAACTGACAAAGATGTCTTAGAGCAGGGTTTCCAAATCAGGGTTTCGTGAACTTTTAGAGGTTTGTGGTGGCATTGCACCATGATGAGACTGTGATGAAACTGTTAGTGCCACATTAAGTTCAATTTTAACAATATTTGTTTGTACTAATAAAGCAATAATTAAAAACATTAATGATGTAGCATCTTGCTTTAACCCCATAAGTAAAAAGCAATCAGATTGAATTATTCACAGATCATGTCAGAAGATAATAATTCTTTGTGGCTAAAAGCTTCTTCATCTTTAGACCTGATTAAAATCACTTAGAATGGACAGGGATTTTTAGTAAAAGAATGGTCACAAAAGGAGGAACAACCCAAAGCAAATTAGACAAGAGCACCAAAGTGGGAACTTTTCTGTATGTACAACAAGGCATGTTTAATATTTAGATTTACATGCATGGACAGTGACAAAGCCAAACAAATTCCCAAGTGTGTGGTATGTTTGAAGCAGCTTTCTTATGAATGTATGAAGCCAGCTTTATTAAAGAGACATAGAGAGCAAAATTTGGGCCATAAAACTAAACACAGTAGGTTTATGCATATTAAAAGAGCAACAGAACAACAAACTTTTTCAACAAGCAAAGGTTCACTTAAACGTTAACCTGCTTAACAGGTTAAGCACACATAAAAGCCTGGGAAGCCCTGTCTTAAAGGAAACAATAAGTGGGTTCATTAAGATCTTGCTCATTAGAGCACATTTTACAGAGTATACTTCTCTTCATTTCTGTATTTCTGCTGTGGTAACTGCTGTGGATAAAATAAAACAAACACTTAATATGAAGAGACAATTTCATAGCAAAATAAGCATTAAATATTGTGAATATTAATGACTAATCACTAAAAAAATCCTGTACACCAATAAATCTCAAAATCATGGAGCACAATATGATTAAATTAAAGAACGTCAGATTGTTATGTAAGCAGATTTTAATTCTGCAGTTATGTAAGAAGCAAGTTATAAACTCATTCATTCAGTTCAGCTCTTCCCTCTCCTTCTTAGAAGAAAATGCTTAAATACCTGTTAGTAAACTCATCCCTGTCATCTTCAGAGATATGCCTGGGCTTGTTCAAGTTATTGAACAATGTCATCAGTATCCTGTTCACACTCATGAGCTGCACCTATAAAGTCACTGTACAAAGGTATCAATGAGAGTATACTTTCTTTATACTATCTTTATGCATGCCTTATCTTTAGAAATGTTCTTTTAAAAAACCCAGCACCTGCGATTTTGCTGACATAGCAGCACCCATGAAAAGAAGATAATTACTAACTGAGCTTGCCAAGATTTATCTGTGCTGAAATCCTGGAGAAAGAGTAAGCTAGAGGAGGCTCTCTGTCTGGATACATGTTTATTTACCTCTGCTGACTTTACTCAAGGTGTTGAAATGAGAGATGGCTTTACAGTTGATTCCTGCTTCAGTTTGGTACTTTATCTACATCTGCTTAATCCTATATTAGCTTCATGATATCCCATATTGTGTAATACTTCAAATAAAGGATGGAATTAAAGGATAGCACAATAAGCATATAAACCAACAACATAAAAACTATTGAGACTCTTGTACACTGATCAGGCATAATGTTATGACCACCTGCCTAATATTGTGTTGGTCCCCATTTTGCTGCCAAAACAGTCCTGACCCATCGAGGCATGGACTCCACTAGATCCCTGAAGGTGTGCTGTGGTATCGGGCACCAAGATTTTAGCAGCAGATCCTTTAAGTCCTGTAACTTGTGAGGTGGGCCTCCATGGATTGGACTTGTTTGTCCAGCAAATCCCACAGATGCTTGATTGGATTGAGATCTGGAGAATTTGGAGGACAATCAAGACCTCAATTTCCTGAAATTCCCAAACCATTTTTGCTTCGTGGCATGGCGCATTATCAAGCTGAAAGAGGCCACAGCCATCAGGGAATGCCATTTCCGTTTACATGGTCTGCAACAATGCTTAGTTAGATAGTATGTGTCAAAGTAATATTCACATGGATGGCAGGATCCAAGGTTTCCCAGCAAAACATTGCCCAAAGCATGACACTGCCTCTGTTAGCTTGCCTTCTTCCCATAATGTGCCCTTTTTTGCCCGTTTTTCCTGCATTTTAACACGTCAACTTTGAGGACAAAGTGTTCACTTGCTGCCTAATATATCCCACCCACTAACAGGTGGCATGATGAGGAGATCATCAGTGTTATTCATTTCACCTGGCAGTGGTCATAATGTTATGCCTGATAACTATATTATCAGTAAATAATACTATAATATATGGTAAATAACTACATATGAACCTATGCTGCTGTGCATATCTGTGAATTTTTCATTTCTCTCTATATGGAAAGATCTGAACATGACTGAATTTCTTCCTCCTTGTCTCAGCCTTTAATGATGTCTGTCACCACTTGATCACTGCTTTTCAAACTTCAGGAGCATAATTAAAATGCCTAATCTGAATACAACCTTTACATTTTTTCTATATGCCCACCCTGTTTAAGATGAAATGGGTTATATTTTTAATCAATTTAAAACTTAAATTGATTTAATCAATACTGAAAAAAATCAGTGATTAAGAGTAAACTACATAGAGCATCCTAATTTACCTTAATAAAACATAAAGGCAGTTAAGCAGCTATACCTAAAAACTGCACCCAACTGAGCCAAGATGTTGGCTTATATGGTGCTTATGAAGTTTATATATTAATATGCCTAGGTATAATGTGATGACTCAGGTGGTGATTGGACAACATGACCAACAGCTTATCAACAGGATAACCAGCTTTTTTAAACAGACAGCTATACAATGCTTTCTTTTCAGAAACATTCATTTGTCACTATTTGCATCACATTGTCATGCAAAATATGTGATAAGCAAACCTTTCTGTATATATTATTCAAATCACAGTAATGAGCAGTTGGCACTGCCCATTTTAATTCAGACGATAAGTCATTGTCCTATTAGTAGCTAATAATTATTGGTCATTTTTCATTTATGGCTTTGATTATACTTTAGAATTACAATACAGTCAGCCTTCAAAAAAGATCTGCATATGCAACAAACTTTATTCCCCCCCGCTCAAGTTTCCAAGATACCAATACATAAAAAAGTGATCCTGAACATTTACACAGTGATAACACCATAGTTACATAAATAAATAAAAAATTATAAATAAAAACATAAATATATGTGCCAAAACATTTGCCTGAAAAGATAATGACTCCCAGTGATGGGCTGAAAAAAAAAATACTTATTTAACACTACAGTGTCACAGTATTTAGAACAATGCCACATGGTGGTGGTCATGACGTAAACAGTTGGAGGCACAAATGAAAAACATTTAGTCTTTCATCTGATAGAGGATATTACATGACTAATATCTTGTACCAGGCAAAAAGCTTATAGCAGGATTTTGTAGTGCTTACCTCCATCCATTTAGACACAATCAAAATCGAACTGAAAGCAGAAAAATAAAGGCTCCACTGCACAAGCCCTTTCTGATACCTTTTTGTTAATTGAGCTTAAGATACAGAAGGGCTATTATTGCACAACCCAGAAGACGTTCCTCAGAAAGGCACTTTACTCATTTCACATCTCAATAAGATTTATAGTCGGTCCAGCTGCAGACTACTAGGCCCTCCAGGTATAAAATTTTTTCTCCTTAAAATGTTTGGAATCATCAGCTTTCCATGCTTTGTGTGTACTTAAGTGAAATAATTAATGTCTATGCTCAATAAAAAGGGAAAGCAGGTGATCAAACAGAAAGCCTCATCCTCATCACGCAAGTTCTCTTCATCTCCTTGTCACTTTGTTGTGTACATTGTGAAGTCAAGCTGGTAGTGTCAGTGTGACATAGAAAAGAAAACAAATCCAAAACAGTGCACTGCAAGTCCAAGGAGTCCAGAATATAGGTTGGGAGAACTTTTACAGAAGGATGCAAGCTTCTCCAGATGTGGTTTCAGTCCAAGACCTTTTTTAATTGTAAGTCCTTTTTTGTGGTTCATTTATGTTTTGGTGTAGTGCTGCAGCAGCTTCACCATATACTCAAGCCGGTGGCGCAGCTCAGATGAGCAGCCCTGCTCACTGAGTATGTTCAGATTATACGAGGTGGAGACCCGCTCACGGTTAATATAGGTCAACAAGTATGTGTCTGCTGACTTGGACAAGATAACCTTGGTGTGATCAGTGTAGAAGTTCACCTGGGAGCAGAAAAAGAACATCTTATTGTAACTGTATTGTAACATTGTGCTCAATATTTGGCTCTTTAAAGTCAACAATTTCTCATCCTTCACCAAAACACAAGCATTAAGGAAATGCAGCATGCGAACATGCTAATCTAGAGGGCTTAAATGAACAGAATCAAAGTGTTTTTTTTTTAAAAAAAAACAAAAAAAAAAAACAAAGCTAACCTGTAGTGAGCCGTTGTTAAAAAGCATAACTAAAGCATGGTCTGTCTTCATCCACTGCAGGAGAAGGGGACAATCAGTTGGAGATGGCTGCTCTTCACAACCCAGATCTCCACCCTGTAGGAACAGATAAAGCTTAATTTGACTCCCAGTGGCTTAATGATTAATTTACATACAGTATAGGGACAGAACAAGTGATTTAAACCAAAAACAACAATACAAATGAATTTCAGAAGATCTTCTGAAAAGCCCCTCACCTCCATGAGATTCTGCTCCATGTAATTGGCCATCAGCTCCACAATGTGTTTCTGGCTCTGGAGCTGTTCTGGTAGTGCATCCGATTGGAAGGTGAAATGTTTATTGTTGGTCAAACAATAACGAACTACCCTGAGGAGGGAAAAATGGTAAGTCATAATCTAATTAAGTGAAAACAACCATACATGACATTTGCATTTACAATACATTTGTAATGCACAATGCATTTACATTTACATTTACAATGCATTTGTAAAAGCATCATAATTAATCAATTGTCTGGTGTCCAGGCGCATTTTATTTTTAAATAAAGTAGCAAATTAAAATCGCAAGTTACCTTCGCTGGTCACATAGACTCAGATGAGTTCCTTCATTGAAGAGGACACCCACATTCTGATTGGAGAGCTGGTAGCCAAAGCCATATTTATTGGAGTAATCCACCCACTTGGTCACCCAGACAAAAGGTTTAGGCTTTGTCACACATGCCTTGTTCTTAGATGCTAGAGAAACAAAAGAATCCAGACATTAAATTTTTGACCATTAATCTAAAAGATTAAAAAAATTGGTTATCACAGTGTGACTAGAACAAACCTGATGGCATGGTGGACATGCAATTAACAAGGACCTTCATTGCGGCCTCAGCTACAGCGGCTGGGGTCAGTGAGTCTTCACCTCCTGCACAGAAATAAAGGTGAAAGGTAACAAAAGTCCCACAGATTTAATTTAGTTTATGAGAGCAAAACAAGAATCACTTTGCTGTGTTGCTCATATGATCTACAGATTATACAGCATTTTAAAAGCCTCAGGGTTAAACTAAAATTGCACATCCACAAGCAGAGCCACACTAAATATGTTAACAAATGCACACACACCATCAGTACTGCTGGCAACTGTCCCTTTGAAGGAACGCGATGTTGACTTTCTGGATTCATCCTCAGCTGGTGTGTCTAAGGGCCCTGAAACAGCCAGCTGACCTGCTGGAGATGAAACCTGTGTGGGGAAACAGAAGACAAAATTCAAATCAATAAATTTCGAACACTATTAATCACAAGAGCAGGAATGGACTGTTAAGAAGCAACCAAGTGCAGAACTGGTATGTTATTCAATTCTAATCTTCCTTTATTATGAAAAGGTGTGGCATGTGTGCTGGTTTGTAGATCAGGATTCTTCTTCTAAATACCTAGTTTATCCCTTGAGATGCACATGTGATTTACTACATTAGAGTTCACTCAAGTTACTCATCTACCCCATATAGCAGTGCTGCCAAGTCAGCTGATGTCATAACAAAAGCACAGTCTGGCATTTATCACACCTCCTTAAGTACAATAAATCATCAGACAAACAGACATTTAAATATATAGCAGAATGTTAATCAACCCCAAACAGTATTAGGGCTCTTAACACATACCTCATTCACTCCCACTGTCTTGTGGCTGATCTGACGGCTAATTGAGTGCTTCACCATGCCTGACACAAGCTTGGAGATGTCCTCCTTTTCCTCACTGGGGTTCTTCTCTGCTGAAATTCAATAAAACAAGTGAATAATCTCACAATGATTCTTAGAGGGTTCAGCTTAAAGAAATGCCCAGTGATGGCCTTACCTTTGGATTTCTTCTTGCCGAAGAGGCTCTTGGCCATCTTAGTGAAGAACTTCTTGGCAGGGCTGGGTGGGTTGAGCTCCGGCACCATCACACATGCACTGGGTGGAAGTCTGTCTGGAGTGAAGCCCTGGAAAAAGAATCATTAGGAAATAGAGTCAGGATGCCATGCACTTGACTAACAGCACTGACATGATTAAGCAGATTCAATATGATGCAATAACTAACCTTACTGAAATACTCGTGAGCAAGTATCTGGTCAAGAGTAAGGCGATCATTGGGGTTCTTTTGCAGAATTGCAGAGATTAGCTTCTGTGCTGCTGAAGAGAGTGATGGTGGAAGCGTATACTTCACTTCTTTGATGCATTTGTACGTTTCTTTCAAGTCTAATGTTTCAAATGGAGGATTTCCACAGAGAAGTGTATACCTGACCAATTCAAAGAAAAAAAGACCATTGACCAAGAAAGTAAAAACTTCAAAGTATTTCCCAATGTATAATTTTCCAATTTATTTTGATGTGATGTTTATTAACTAAAGAAGGGTGACTATTGTATTCACTTACATCACACAACCCAGTGACCAAACATCTGACTCAGTCCCATGTCCTTGACGATTTAATACTTCTGGTGCCAGGTAGTTTGGTGTTCCACAGATAGTTCTGCAAAACAGTCAATTAACTTTTTACAAACTAATGGCACTGATCAGAATTATGATTTCATTTGGGAAGAACAACTACTTACTTTTTCCTTTGCTCAACAGTCTCCAGTTTTGCTGCCAGCCCAAAGTCTCCTAATCTCAATTCCATATTCTCATTCACAAAGAAATTGCCTATTCAAAACAAACAAATGTAAAAACAATTTTGTGCTCAGTTACAACATTCCAAAAATATAAAAAGGGAAAGTAGAGTAACAATCAACTCCACAGGGTGACAACAAAATGTGGAAAATGAAACTGCATTACCTAATTTGAGGTCTCTGTGGAGGATTCCTTTGTTGTGGAGGTATTTGAGGCCAGAAATTATTTGCCTGAGGTAGTAACGTACTTCAGGGTCTGTCAGGGTGTGTCGTGCTTTCCAGATATGTGCCAAGGACTGCAGCAAAGAAAAGTATACAATCCACCTCATTTTATCACCTGATGCAGTATCATGATTGATGATAATAAAGGTTTTACATTTACTGGTGAAACAGCTCACCTTTCTGCTGCAGAGCTCAAGGAAGATGTAGATGTTGTCCTGATCTTCGAAATGATGAGAAAACTTGACAACATGTTTGTGCTGGAGGGTTTTGTGCAGCTCGATTTCATTCGTTATCTAACGGAGAAACATGAAGGCAGTTAGAATGAACCAATGACAAATGATTTTCATCAGTATGTAGGTTATCGAGATAAAGTCTTGTTCTTATTTACCTTGTCTCTCTGGTGTGGCTTAGAGACTCTGCTTTGTGGAATAACCTTCACTGCGTACATCTTGTTGCTGGAAAGATCAGTCATCTCATAACATCGAGCAAACCCTCCCTGTAACAAAACATGTAGGTCTGTCAAATAAATTAGCTCTGGCAAAGAAATGTTTTGCCTTAAAACAAATAAGCGTGATGAATGGTCGTCTATCCGTCAGCATCAACTAAAATCAACGGCGATGACACTGCACTTTCTCAGGGCTGATCACGATCTGTTCAAATGAAGATGCTCTTTATACAGGCTTACAAGCCACCCAAAGATACAGTTATCATGCGCTGAACCATAAGAGTACGGCCTCGCGAGATCAGGTTTAAGGGGCGCAAATAAATAACACAAAATAAGTCAGTTTGTTGATTAACGTCAGGTATAAGAAAATATCTGAGGCGCAATTGAACACAAACCGCAGGTAGGATCAAGAACAGCCACTGACCCCAGGGGAATTCATGGTTGTATAAGTGACAATCAATACAGCCAAACACAACGACATACACTAGAATAAATCTGTAGAATAACGCATTACAGCCTGAAGTAATGACACAGAGCCTAGAATAAAATCACAGAATAAAGCCAGATAGACTAGACCAGAGCCGTTTATGCGCTCAGGGGCAAGAAACAGCCCGTTTTACAGACAAACGCAACGACTACTAGACTCTCAAAGCACTTATATAATAAGATATGGTGATATGACATTTTTCAAATTGAAGTACCTTTCCCAAAAGCTTTCCTTTGGAGTAAGATCGTCCAGTTTTCGGATCGGTCACCACTTGCGCCAGCTCCATTTTCGTTTGTTCACATTTGCTCCGGTTCGGTTTTTGTGTCGGCGCAGACGGAGAGCGCTCCGGAGACGGCTTAAACAAATCCGGGTTCATCATCTGACAGGAATTACGCTGTACTGTGCTGAAACAAGACGGATCCATTCATTAATACACGAGGGCCTGGTTCAGAAAACGTCAACGTAGTTAGTCCACTCCACTCCGTATCACAGCTCATCAAACACGCCCGGGCGCGCGACTCCTAGTATATATAAACCAGCGGTGACGTCACCGGCGGGGAGGCGGGTAATGGGAGGAGAGATGTTAAAAACGATGATGTGATTTGTCAACATCAGAGTCTGTCAAGGTGTCGAGGAAGCCGGAATGAAAACGACTGAAATAGTGAATGAAACCAGCATTAATCCAATCACGGTGGGATCTCTGTGTTTGGAATGAATGAATATCAGTGGCTGGCCATCTGAAGAATACTTGAACATGTCTTTGGAAAAGGTCACTCTGCGTCTCGTGTTCTTTAATCAAGACTGTATTTTCAATCATTCCCTTTGTTAGCTCGCTTAAATCAAATCACCCTACCCAGATCTTAGCCCTAAGCAATCTTAGTGTGATGATTGTGTGATGTGTCATGATAGGGTGAAACTATGAGATCGTTTCGATCATCTTCCATAGTAGAAAAAAAACCCTTTAATTTTAATGCAAATGAACCAATAACGTGTGCCATGTTGAATGCTATTATTATTATTTATTACTATTATTATCATCATCATTTATTGTTATTTATTAATAATATTCATTATTATTATTATTATTATTAATGTCAATAATAATAATAATAATAATAATAATAATAGTAGTAGTAGTAGTAGTAGTAGTAAAAGCATGCGCTGCCCCCTGGTGGATTTATTTGGCACTGATCCTCAACGCAATGTTGGGCGCATTTCCCATTTCTGCTTGGCAGTATTTCTAAAACTCATGCTATTTTGTATTAACTTCGAACAGTTCATCAACAGTGGTCTAATTTGTTACTGTAGTCACTGCTATTCATCCATCATAAATGCATACAAGCTCTTTGATTTGAAAAGATCAATCTTTTATGATCAATAAGAACCCAGGGCTAATACAAAGTATTTTTTATCTGCCTCTGAAGAAGATATACTAGTCTTCATATCCTCTAACGTTCATGAACACATAAGGTAAACACTGAAAGATGGATCTGGAAAGGATCTTCATAAGTTGTGAGAAAACCCCAAAACAAGTTAAGCCAGTGCTAAAAGGTGAACAGCCAGTGGACAAACGAAAATAAAAAAAAATTTTCTTTGTTGATGTTTTATTTTCCATTATGTATGCAATCTTGAAAACCTGATCACCAAGAGTGCAGCATGTTAACATTCAGGAACAAATATTTTCTGACACTCTTGGGGGAATGACAACTGAAGAAAAGTCAAACAAATTTATAGACTTGTGTAATAAGTGTTTTCATCCATGAAATGCCAATTTTACAGAAATAGAATATAGGTGAGGAACTGTAATTCAATAGTAGTTAAGAGACAGACTCAGAAGTCAAAATCATCTCCTCTGGCTTTCTTCTCCTGTGACTCTGCCCAGGCCTTGTTGATAGTGCGTTTCATTTCATCATCACCCTCTGAGTAGATCTTCTTCAGCATATTCATTAGCCCCTCTCCAGGATCTGAATTCTCATCACAGCTGGGTTTGCTAGGAGAACACATGATAAGTTGGCATGATCAATGGAATGTGATCCAGTCGTCTAGCCATCACAGTTTGGCCCGTGTCAAACTCACTCAAATGTTAAGCTTGCCCATTTTTCCTGCTTCTAACACATCAACTTTGAGGACAAAATGTTCACTTGCTGTCTAATATATCCCACCCACTAACAGGAGCCATGATGAGGGGATAATCAGTGTTATTCACTTCACCTGTCACTGCTCATAATGTTATACCTGATTGGTGTATGCCATCTAATGGCAATTTCATACATGTGAAAGGGGAAAATTTCCCAAATGTAGTCACTCTCAGATAAATATGGATCTAAAAAAGTTACAAAAATGTCTTGACTGTTCTGTGAATTTAATTAAAGTTCTTTAACAAAAAAAGCAAAAATATATCATTTTTAACAAAATTTTGTGTTTTTTTATAACTGCACCTCAATACGCAATGTCTCCATATCCTTAATGGTTCTAGTTTACTCCACATTAAAAGCTATATTCTGTGGATAATGAACTATTTTGCATGGACCTGGATCCATGTTTTTTATTTTTGCCCTGCTGGGAGAACTGTGTCAGTTGTAGCTTCCTGGTACAAGCAGTTTTATTTTCATTTAAAATCTCCAGGTGTTTCATGGAGTCCTTTAATGTTTAAAGTTTCCTAAGACCTTCAGAGGATCTCTTTTGTATAACCAAAATGTGCCAAAACCATCTTATGTGTTTGTTCCCAAAGGGTAACATTTTTTTCTCTGACTATAGAATTTGGTTCTAATCAAAGCTCCTGGAGCTTCCAGTAAGTTCCAGTCACCAAGTTTATGTTCAGATGAAAGAAAAAGCTTTATTCTGGCATTCCTTCCAGATCGGCACTGCAATGGCTTCTAATTGAAAATTTGGAGACCCTGCTCACTAGAGAAACTGTTTGCCTGTTTAAAAGTCCTTAATGTGTGTGGGTCAATACACTTTCTCATTTCATTTGTGTATTCTTTAATCCTACTCAGAGTGATGAATGACTAAGGGAATTCAGCCGATGTGTCACCTCATATTTATGCCCTGCTGAAACAAGTCCAAGGTTAAAGATACCCATTTAAGATATCCATTTCTTACACACCAGAATGAACCTTAGAAATTAAAATATAAATGAGAACATGCTTCAGTTACTTTCTGTTCATAAGAATCTGTGTGAGTGTAACACACAGCTGAATTAAATATATGATTATGCATACTTAAAAAAAAGATTTTATTAGTAGAAACTTCAACTAAAGTTTAGAGTTCTCTCATATTTTTAGTGTGAGATGGCTAATTAACCACAGGGACTTTACAAAACATTTTACATATCAAAAAGGGTGCCAATAATTCTGAGCTGACTGTATGACTACTTGAAAGCATTTTATACTTTAACAACTTTATCTATCTATTATTAGTGATTAAAGAATTATTTATTTAATAAAAAATAAAGGAATTCAGCTTTTTGGCACTGATCTAATACAGATTAGACAACAAAGATATCATTCCTGACCAAATATGAGGTAATATACACTTGTGCTGAAATTAATTTCACAAATTCAATCCCTTAAATTATATTATTATATCCCTAAATTATATTCCATATGTTGTTGTTCTTTCGGCTGCTCCCTGTTTGGGGTCATTTGGTCCGCATATTTTAATTTGGCACAGGTTTTACGCCGGATGCCCTTCCTGACTCAACCCTCCCATTTAGTCCGGGCTTGGGACCGGTACTGAGAGTTAACTCTTCAGTGACTGGGTTAGCGCCCTGCCCGGGAATCAAACCCGGATCACAGCAAAGAGAGCATCCTGGACCACCAGGAGGCACCTAAATTATATTCCATATACAAATATAAAATTACATAAAAACATGATAGGTATTTCTCCCCGAAACAGTTATTCACGTCTCATTAGCAGATTCTTATGCTGTTTTTGAAATGGGACTATTATTATATTATGGGAAGGCAAGTGCTGCCTATCTAAGGAGACATATCCTGAATGGAATGATGAGACAGAGCCATATTAATTGTCCATGATGCTGTGATTAGACTTAAGAACTCTGGTATTTTAGTATAATGTCACACTCACTCTTTCTCCTTAGACTGTTTCTCCACCTGTGTAAAACACTCCCATTTCTTTGCTGTCTTCTTTTTGCACATGACGAGTACCATGTCTGTTTTCACCTGTGTTTAAAAAACATAACACCATAAAAGGCCAAAAAAGAGATGCTGATAACTTTCAGTGCGCTCAGTTTTGGACAGATTGACACACCTTTCTACTGCTCTCCTCTACTACAATGGGGCACAAGAGGTTGTTGACAGTCATTTGATAGTTTTTTCCCTCCAAACCTTCAACCAGCACATTGAAAGATCTGTAAAAGACATAAAAGTTTCCAATATTTAATCACAGAAGATGTTCAATTTATATATTGATGTACTCAATAAATAGGATACTTTTTAATCCCTTAAATATATGTAAAATGTCACTGTGTTCTTTATCGTTTATCATATATAGTATTTATCATCATTTATCGTAAATATTCTTCAGAGTTTCTGGACAAACAGTAAAACATTAAAAAAGAAGTATAAAATAAATAAAATACAGCTTGAATATAAAAAATGTACAATATAAATGAGAGGGTAAAATAATTAAATATATGAACTTGAGAAGAATTAATCATGCTAATCAGAATTGTGAACAATATTTTCTCTGTAACACACCTGAAAATCCCCATCACATTCAGCTAAAATCATTATTTTGGATTTTGTTCACATCACCCTTCAGAAAAATGTGTTTGTTGCCAACAATGTGCATCCCTTCACTGCCAAAATTTGCCATCTTCTAATGGCTTCTCCATCCAGCATGATAATACAGCATGTCACAAAGTAAAAATCATCGAAATCTAGTATCATGAATATGACAATGAGTTCAGTGTTCTTCAGTAGCATCCTGACATTCAGTAGCATCCTAACCCCAGTAGCATGTGGCAGAACAGGAGATTCAGAGCATTTAATGTTATGTTCAGAGCATTAAATCTGCAGGGACTGTATGATGCACTCATGTCAACATGGACCAGAATAACCCAGAATAACATAACCCAAAATCAAAAACCACATGTTTTCTCTATGATTAAAGTATTGCCATGGTTTGGATCACTGGATGCTATTACCTGAGTTTTTGTAAAATGACTTAGTGACAATTGTTGTCCATTGTTGTAAGTGGCACATAAACAAATCTAATGCAAGTTAACAAACAGTCTGTGTCTCACAGACTCAATCAGAATGAGAAAGAATGAGACAGGCCAAACACCACACTATGGATTTACACTGTAACAGAAAATAAGCTAAATGATATATAATCTCATTCTCAATAAAAAAAATAATTTGTGTTAATTAAAGGATAATCTATCTGAAAACTTTGAGAAATGATGTACTAATACAATAGGTTGTTCATAACAACCACATTAATCAACTACTCGTGTTTATCACAGCAGTTTGAACATACCTGTCTGTAAAGCTGACCTTAACATTGTCAGCAGGGATTTTGTGCACTCCTTTTAACGTGATGTATACTTTTACAAATTTTTCAGACTGGTCCCAACCTATAACAGAAAAGAAAAAAAACACTGATTAACAGAGTGCACTCAGACTGGTGTAATGGAGGTTAAATAGGCATAGGAGTCCAGGCAACAGCACAAGTAAAGTATACACACCATAATTGTTTATTTTGACTGTGTATCCTTTTACTGTTGCTTCTGCTTTGTCTCCTGCATCTCTTTTTGCTTGCTGTTCTCTTTGTTGCTGTTTCTGAACCATTTCTTTCTCGATATTTTTCTTCTCCTGTAAAAGGACATCCTGCACCCGCTTCCTTTCACACATCTCCAGGAGCCGTGTCACTTCTTTTAAGTCACTCTCAAGTCCTGTGATCTGAACAGCAAGTTCATTAGTACTTTTGTGTCAACTTCTGTAAGGTATAAAATCCACTGTTCTTTAAAAAACCTCATTTGAGTCACAATTTTGCAAATTGTTTATCTGTCTTACAGAGTGTTGGATTCCCCTTGTTTAACACAGAGTTAAAGTTGTTGGTTAAATTATAATTAATATTTTATTCACAGAAATAGCTTCTGTGTGGCATCTAGGTTGTTGGAAGGCAGCAGTCGATGCTGACATAAATTTGAAGATATGATTTACATTAAGCTACAGCATTTATAGATTGTTTTCTGTTCTGAATGACAATACTCAGCTGTTTGGAATTTAATTTATGTGATATACAAAAACACATATTTTAATACCAGCTGCAGTGACAAGCAGTATAGATTTTCATGTGTGGCTAATCAACAGAGAATTACACCCGAGTGAACTTAACCACACATCATGCCCTGAAAGTCTGAAACAGAGACTCTCTGCCACTCAACAATATTAATATTCAGTGTTTTAGAAAGCATTTGCCAATTCACAACTAGAAAAATTAAAAAGAGAATTGACTCAACACAATTTTTTGTAGTTATCTATATGAAACATTAGTGGGCACAACGGTAAAAGCATTGCAAATGCATATACAAAAGAAATGAATAGGTATAGATAATATAATACATAAATATAAAAAAAATAAAAAATGTCTTTGACAGGTGGTTAAAGACATATAAATAAGTTGAGACTGCATTCATAAATGCATCAAATGAACATGTAAATGACATTAGTCTATTTCTTCTACCATTTTAAAGCAGTAAACAGTGATAATGGTTAATTATCTGTTAATGCTAATCCCTGAAAACTGATCTAATTTTTTTTAAATATCAAATAAGCAAAATGATTATACTGATACAAAGCCCCCTCATTATTTAGTTAATTATTTACTTCAGAATTTTCGGTACATTTTGTCCATCACAACATGAATGTGAAAGAAACTCTTCAGTAAATAACGATATATGAAGCCAAATCTACATCTGTAAAAGCATGACCTACGTAGGCTGATTCTCACAGTTTATAACCCTTAATATAATATAACCCTATAACTAGTTAATTACTAACTCATCTGAATCGATGAGATTAGCTGAATAACCTAGAGCACAGGACCCTGACTGACCTCTCTGATTAAAACACTCTGGACAGACATCTGTACCCATCTCATACATCTACACTTCAACCGCTCACAGCTAACAATAAAAATGATACCTGTTCGCTAAGGTCCATGACTTTGACTGCTTTAAAAGAAGACTTTCCTTCAGTGTAGTTTATCCGATAAACACAAATACGATGTTGAGATTTAAACTACAATAAACAGCCTCATATACATCAGACTCCACAGTATACACGAGTGTTGCCGCTTTTCTAGAAAGATTCCTCTCCGCTGCTGTACTTCCGGGTCCATTACAAAGTAAAAGTTGCTTAACTCGTTTTTTTATTCCATACGCGGATTAAAACGGCAGCTAAAAGAAACACATACTACTGATATACATGCAACATTACATACTACTGATATACATGCAACATTACATACTACTGATATACATGCAACATTACGAGAAGTAAAATAAAGTTTAAAACATTCGAATTTTTTTATTCATCTCACACACACACACAATTTCAAAATAAAGGCACCGAGTTCTTATTGAACTACAAAAATGTAATTAAAATGAAAATAAAGTTAAACCATTTACATTTAAGCAACAACAACGCTTCTTGACTCTACTTATTTAATTTCAGCTAAATTTACATAGGATTACATAAGATTCATCCATAGTAGAACCTGATGTCAATGGCATTGACAGTGATGCCTCCACTGCCAACATAACTAGTTCTTACAAATCTGTGTGCCTGAAATTTCTTTAAATATTTCGATATTTAAACAAATTATTATTTAAATTAAATTAAATATAAATTTAAGCTATCAAAGAAAAAAAATGCTTTGCTGTGACCTTGAACTTTTTTGTATACATTTCAAAATCAAATCAATGTATCTGCTGGTTATAGTGATCACTCCAATAAATCCTACAAATATTCAACCACTTCTTCTCATGATTTTCCAACCTGAAAAATGTTTCTTTAACACCTTCATTTACCAGTTAAAGCAGATAATGGTAGAATAAGTATGCAATTAAATCTTTATGCCACCTGCTAAACTAATATTGGCTATGTCATTATGGAGAGTTCTAGTGTTATTGTCTTTATAAATGTAAAACCTAAATGATGGTCAGGACAGACAGAAGATGGGATCATAATGAATAAGCTTTATTATGTGTTTCACAGATGACTAAGACACTTTTCATGACATCAACTTCAAAAACAACAGTTCATGTGCACATAATACATACAAATGTGAATATTTCTAAATCTGGCTTCTCTGTACTAAAGGTGTAAGTTGTAAAGACTTGTTAGGGTTTTCACCACATCGCTCTCTGTATGCCTGACATCTGATTGTGGTCTGCTAGATGTCTGAAGACGATGCGGCTCAGACGCCACCTGCGTTTCACTCCACGGGGTCGTGATGTGATCACACATCTGTTGCGGATACGCACCGGGCAGCTGTCTCGGGGTAATGCGGTAATTTCTTTATCAGCTACCTCCTGCAGAAAGAAAGTGGTGTCTATGTCAATTTCTGGAATAGAGCAGATATACAGGAGTCTCTACAGGATCTCTACAGATGATCACGATCATGATTATACATTTTCTTTAATTATAATTTAAGAAATTTTTATTGGCAAGGATAATATAAATATAAATATATATCAAAAGTCAGGTCACATGTCTATAGGTAAAAAACAAATATGCTTCAGTTGTTGGCTTGGTGTAGTTCTTTGCTTTCAGTGAGTAAACTGCCTTTGAAAATAATTCATGAAATTAATGGGTTTCATACTGACTTGTAAAATATTATTTCCATATACAGCTTGTACAGCAACAGCACAAACTGCTAATCAACAGCACAGTATATACACAGTTTCATCTTCAAACACTGTACTAATCATGGGTAAAAATAATGTTTTTGAAAAATGTACTGCTGGTGAGAAGAGAATATAAAGTGGGTTATGTGAGCCTCATTCCACCTACACACAGGGACAGAATTTAGCAAGCGAAAGAAGTGCCAGTTGAATCAGATGATCACCTGTAACTCTTTAGGTAAGAGTGTGTTCTTTCTGATGGCATTGATTCGCAGTCTTGTGTCTGCATACTCGTACGCCATCTGTCTTCTTTTCACATCTCGCAGCATTCTCCAGTCAACGTAATAACCTCGGACCTGCTCCACAATCCCAAGTGAACTTCTACATGCCTGAAAATACAGACAAGCAGCAGCACAGTAAGAACACTGAGGCAGAATCACATAAGAACAGAATCAACTTGAAAACCTTTTTATGGCTGTGTAAACAATACTTAGATTGAGATTGCTGTTATCATTATATTTTAAGCAAAACAGTGACATTACCATCAAGATTATAAATACAAGTACTTCATATAAGGTTCTCAATAGCAGTTATGAATAATAGACATGATTACAAATCTCTGAGGACATCGATCCTTTGTAGGTATTTACAGTGCCTTGCAAAAGTATTTAACCCCCCTTGGCATTTTTCATGTTTTGTTACATTATAACCTGCAATTTAAATGTTTTTTAATCTGAATTTTATGTGATGGAGCTGCACAAAATAGTCCAAGTTGGTGAAGTGAAATGAGAAAAATATATATAAAATTTTTTTTTTAAAAATTAAAAATCTGAAAATTGGCATGTGCATACAGTGAGGGAAAAAAATATTTGATCCCCTGCTGATTTTGTACATTTGCCCACTGACAAAGAAATGATCAGTCTGTAATATTAATGGTAGGTTTATCTGAACAGTGAGAGACAGAATAACAACAAAAAAATCCAGAAAAACGCATTTCAGAAAAGTTGCATTTTAATGAGTGAAATCAGTATTTGATCCCCTATCAGTCAGAACGATTTCTGGCTCCCAGGTGTCTTTTATACAGGTAAGGAGCTGAGATTACAGTAGGAGCACTCTCGGGGAGTGCTCATAATCTCAACTCGTTAACTGTATGTAAGACACCGTCCACAGAAGGAAGCAATCAGTCAGATTCCAAACTCTCCATCATGGCCAAGACCAAAGAGCTGTCCATGGATGTCAGGGACAAGATTGTAGACCTACACAAGGCTGGAATGAGCTACAAGACCATCGCCAAGCAGCTTGGTGAGAAGGTCACAACAGTTGGTGCGATTATTCCCAAATGGAAGAAACACAAAAGGACCGTCAATCTTCCTCGGTCTGGGGCTCCATGCAAGATGATTCAATGATCATGAGAACGGCGAGGAATCAGCCCAGAATTACACTGGAGGATTTTGTCAATGATCTCAAGGCAGATGGGACCATAGTCACCAAGAAAACGATTTGTAACACACTACGCCGTGAAAGACTGAAATCCAGTAGCGCCCGCAAGGTCCTCCTGCTAAAGAAAGCACATGTACAGGCTCATCTGAAGTTTGCCAGTGAACATCTGAATGATTCAGAGCTCATGTGGTCAAATGAGACCAAAATCCAGTTCTTTGGCATCAACTCGCCGTGTTTGGAGGAGGAGGAGTGCTGCCTATGACTCCAAGAAGACCATCCCCACTGTCAAACATGGAGGTGGACACATTATGCTTTGGGGGTGTTTTTCTGCTAAGGGGACAGGACAACTGCACCGCATCAAAGGGACGATGAACAGAGCCATGTACCGTCAAATCTTGAGTGAGAACCTCCTTCCCTCAGCCAGAGCATTGAAAATGGGTCGTGGATGCAAAGAGGAGTGGGCCCAAATTCGTTGAGATATGAGATGTGTGCAAACCTGGTGGCCAACTACAAGAAATGTCTGATGTCTGTGATTGCCAACAAGGGTCTGCCACCAAGTACTAAGTCATGTTTTGCAAAGGGGTCAAATACTTATTTCACTCAATAAAATGCAAATCAATGTATAACTTTTTTGAAATGTGTTTTTCTGGATTTTTTTGTTGTTATTCTGTCTCTCACTGTTCAGATAAACCTACCATTAAACCTACCATTTCTTTGTCAGTGGGCAAACGTACAAAATCAGCAGGGGATCAAATTATTTTTTCCCTCACTGTATGTATTCACCCCCTTTGCTATGAAGCCCCTCAAAAGTTCTAGTGCAACCAATTACCTTCAGAAGTCACATAATTAGTGAAATGAAGTCCACCTGTGTGCAATCTAAGTGTCACATGATCTGTCAGTATAAACACACCTTTTCTGAAAGGCCCCAGAGGCTGCAACACCACTAAGCAAGAGGCATCACACCATGAAGACCAAGGAGCTCTCCAAACAAGTCAGGGAC